>NC_063061.1:38732043-38759543 GCF_018812025.1 Megalobrama amblycephala
GTTTAAAGATGTGTTAATAATATCCTTCATCTGTGTGTGTGTGTGTGTGTGTGTGTGTGTGTGTGTGTGTGTGTGTGTGTGTGTGTGTGTGTGTGTGTGTGTCATGCATATTGATCGGCTAATACTCACAGCTCATGGTCGGACTGCTCCATTTTTAAGCCAAGACGCCGACTGATGGTGACATGCAGTAAATGGACTCAACCTTACACCGGGTCAAGGAGGACCAGAGACAGCTCAGAGGAGACAGACAGAGCCGGCGTCTGAGAGAGAGAGAGACGGGCAGTGTGTGAGACAGGGTGCACTCAAGGTCATGTGTGCCCATGACTACTGGAGCACAGAAATGTGATGTGACTGATAGCAGCTGTAGCTCAAAAGTGTCTCACACACACACACACACACTGATGCGATGGGAAATGACAGCACCACTTGATCCCGGTCTGTTGTTTCTGAAGACCATCTCCCCCTCAGGACCCCAACCAGAGCTGCCCGACTAACTGCCTAAGAGCAAATAGTTGCTGAATTTGGAATCACGTGAATACTTTCTAACTTTCTTATTGTTATTGCCATCTAAATATGACAAAAATAGTAAAAGAACTACTCTAGCATGTGATTCCGAATTCAGTTGTGTACAAAGATAACAGCTTTACACATTTATTATTATTTTATTTATTAAATTTATTTACTATTAAGAGAATGAAATTAATTTATTATTTATTGTTTTATTATTATTAGAATAATATCTGGAATGCATTTATATTTTAGATATTTTTTTAACAAAAACAACAACTATAATAGTTATTATTATTATTTGTTACTATTATTTTATTATTTAATTATTAATTCTTTTAATACAAAATAATGAGAGAATAAACATAGCAATACCTGGAATTTATTTATTATTTATTTATTATTTTAACAACAAAAACAAAAATAATATTTATTATTATTATTACTATTATAAGAATGAACCATAACAATATCTGGAATGCATTTATTACTTTATTTATTTATTCATTCATTCTAATAATAATAATAATAATAATAATAATAATAATAATAATAATATAGTTATGATTATTTTAAGAATAAACCTTAGCAATATGTGGAATGTATTTATTACTTTATTTATTTATTTATTCTTTTAATAAAAAATAATAAGACTATAGTTATTATTTAAAAAAATAAACCATAGCAATTTCTGGAATTTTTTATTTTAACAACAAAAACAAAAATAATCGTTATTATTATTATTACTATTATAAGAATGAACCATAACAATATCTGGAATGCATTTATTACTTTATTACTTTATTCATTCATTCTTTAATAATAATAATAATAATAACAATAATAATAATAATAATAATAATAATAGTAAGATTATAGTTATTATTATTATAAGAATAAACCTGAGCAATATCTGGAATGTATTTATTATTTTAAATATTTATTATTTTAACAACAACAAAACTTTTATTATTATTATTATTATTATTATTATTATTATTACTATTATTATTATAAGAATAAACCATGGGATGTATTTATTACTTAATTCATTCATTCATTATTTTAATAATAATAATAATAATAATAATAATAATAATAATATATAACACATTTAAAAATAATAATAACACATTTATAGTTATTATTATAAGAATAAACCTTAGCATTAACTGGAATGCATTTATTTGTGAATAATATCAACAACAATAATAATGATATTAATATATTAATAAATTAATATTATTATGACTATTATTAGGATTGCAATTATTATATAAGTATAATACGTAATATCTTTGTTTTATATAAAATATGTAACAATAGTAGGCTAATTAAAATGTTTTTTATGGTTTCAGTTAACGATAATAACCCTGGCAACTTTTGTACAGACAAACATAATCAAATCAAGTTATTATTTTATATAATTCTGTTGTTTTTGTCATGTTTTATGATGTTGTTGATGCTGTGCCAATACTGTGAGCAAAACAAATCATGCCAATAAAGCACTTTACAATTGATTAAATTTAAAATAATTGTAGTTAATAAACTGATAAACGGCCCAGTCCTGCGTACCTCCACACACACACACACACACACACACACACACACACACACACACACACACACACACACACACACACACACACACACACACACTGGTGACGCCCTTTTGCATGAAAGGAAACCACCTTTCCTGTCAGCAGAGCCTCCATTAGCAGTAATGCAGGAGACAACAGGTCTGACTGCTCACTAATGGAGACTCCAGCCACACACACACACACACACACACACACACACACACACACACACACACACACACACACACACACACACAGACTGTCTGCCCACTTTTTCTCACACTCCCTCTGCTAATTAAACATGCAGCATTAAGAGCACAGCACAGAGAAACAGGAAGACCGTCGGGTCTGTCTCGTTCTGACCGTCTCGCTCGCGTTCACACACTTTCATTCGCTCTCACTGCAGACAGACAGACAGACAGACAGGTTCTCTGCTGACGTTTCATGTTTCATTTAAAAGCATTTTTATATGTATTACTCAGTAAACCACATCTGAGTGTGTGTGTGATGGCATTCTCCTTCCTGCTGCAGTGTGTGTGTGTGTGTGTGTCTGTTTATGTACACATATCTTGTTTCTTCGACTAGTTCATGTGAATTAATTGTTCATGAGAATGAGGGGAGAGATGTTTTATTAAATCATATTCCTCCTGTAGCTGCATAACCACACTGGCAAATCAATAAACACTACAGAACTAGTCCCAAAACTAGACCACAACAAGGTTACATATAGACACACAACACACTTATACTCAGTACTGACTTATGATAAACTATAAAGCTAATTATGATCATCACAAACCCTACAAGAAAGCTTTAGCTCTATCAGGACATCCTGAATATATTATATGTTTAAGTTTTGTTGTGATATTAACAACCACCCCGTGATAAAAGTTACTGTAATGCAACTTCTTAGACCAAGAAATAAGTTTAAAACTCACTGATATTCCCAGATTTCTAAGATCATTAATTTCCACACATTAAAAAAACAACATCCACATCATTGATTGATGAATAGTGAAGATTATTACATGACTTATGTCAGGGGCTTTCACTCTTTTAGATGTCACAGACCCTCATATATGATCTAAAATTATATATATATATATATATATACATACACTTCCCTCCAAAAGTTTGGAAACACCCCTGGTAAAGTGTGGTTTTGGACGATATCAGCATAAATCCTGATCATTTTTTGGTGCAAATACATTACAGTAACTTGACATTATCATTGAAGACCAGCAATAATCATTTTCATTTTGATTCCATAATAATGTCAATATATTCATGTCAAAGTCAGACACGCCCCTTTGCCAGCTGTGATGCTGTTACTGGATTAAACTTGGCCCAGGTTTGTGAAAGATCTTTGGGTCAGCACACCTTAATAGCTTCAACAATTGATTGACAATTAAGTTTAGAATACAATGAACCAATCAGAACCCAGTTTTGGTCAGATAGCTGCTAATGCTGGATATTTTGATGAATCGAAAATTAATTGTTTTTTCTATGCATAAACTGTTTATATAATAAAAATATGTTTTTATTATATAAACGCCCCACTTTTATAGGGCATTTCCAAACTTTTGGAGGGCAGTGTATGTGTATATATATATATATATATATATATATATATATATATATATATATATATATATATATATATATATATATATATATATATATATATGGTTTTATTTTAATATTTGATTTAATTTATTTTTTTCCATTATATTTTATTGTTCATTTTAATCTTTTTATTGTTTATTTTATTTATTTATTTATTTTTAAAATCTAATATTTATTTATATCAAAGGTTTTTTTTTATTTATTTGAATCTTTTTATTATTTATTAATTTTAATTTACTATTTTTTCATTTAACTTTTATAATTTTCATAGATTTTTATTATATTTCATTCATTAATATAATTTTTATTTTAATCTAATACTTGTTTTGTATATTAAATTAGTTTAATCTGTTTTTTAATCTTTTTATTATTTATTTTATATTTTTATTTAATTTTATAATGAATTTTAATCTTTTTATTATTTATTTTATTATATCTTTTAAATCTAATATTTATTTATATCTAATATTTAATCACTTATTTATTTATTTTAATGTTTTATTTATTAATTTTAATCTACTTAATTTTATAATTAATTTTAATCTATTTTTATTATATTTTAATCATGTATTAATATAAAAGTTTTATTTTAATCTAATACTTATTTTATTTATATCATATTTGTTTAAATTGTCTTTTATTAATTTAATCTTCTTTTTATTATTTATTAATTTTAATCTGTTGTATTTATTTTTACACTTTTTTTCTCTAAACACATCCACGGACCCCTTAGCACTTACTTGTGGCCCCAGAGAGTCCCCAGACCCCGGTATGAAAACCCCTGACTTAGAAACAGGGCACCATGCCATTACTTAAAGTAGTTTTTGTAAAGCCTGATTAATTGATGCTGCTGAAGCCTTTTAATGATATTTTTCTCTTGAGAAGAGTGCATCGTTTCCATTGAATCATTTGGGAAAATTCAGCAATGAAACGCTGCAGTGCAGACAGAATTGTGTGTGTGTGTATAAAAGGGGTGAATTGCAGACATAAGGTCGAGCTCTTCAAAGACACGCACGGACGGGCTCTTGTAAGCGGGCTCTTAAATGGGCAGCCGTGTGGAGTGGCCCTCACATGTCTGTCTGAAGGACCAATACACTCTCCTCATCTGAGATTAACCATCTCAATTTACTGGCCAGTCACACCCCGCCACACACACACACACACACACACACTGACGGCCGTTCATTCACACACTCACAACTCCATAATAATCACGTGTACTCACTCATAAGCAACTAGCAATTTCCTTCCCCATCGCTCCTCCTCTCTTCAGGAGGGCCCTTAAGGACCCTCGACCGGGTCAGAGTCGGCCCTTGTTTCCCTGTGCAAACCTGTGGATCTAACGGAGACACTGCGGAGGCTGTTAGCGCCCTGGTAAAGCTAGCGCCATCGATCTGGGGGTCTGGTCTTAAAGAGCCGACTCGATGCCCAGTCACAGTCGCTGGTTATGGGACAGAAATCAAATCCTTGGGAAGGTAGAAGAGCTTTAATGGACTCAAATAATGCAGGCGCAGAGGATTCCTCACACACACACACACACACACACACTCAGAGAAAAATAAAACAAGATTCATTCTCTTCTGCTGTTGATATTGTAAGTTCGTCCATCTTTTATGTGAGGCTGAAGTCAATTCAGTTCAATTCTGCATGCGTGTTTTTTTGAAGCGGTTCATCGATAAACGCCTGTCGGAGTGTTTATTCAATATCACTTGTGGTATTGAATAAATCACCTGCTAACTCATTGATAAATGAGACATCAAATATTTATCAAAACAACTCAGTTCGGCGTTTAGTATTTTAGGAATCCACTCTCTCAAGAGCGTTAAACGCTGTGTGCTGTAAATCATTTTACAAACGCTTTACCACACGGTCAGAGCGTGTTCCTTCGACAAACTAAATTTTTGATGAGCGCCTGCAAAATAAAACAGAGGACAAAGATGAAGTTTAGCTTGTTTTTTCATGGAAATTTAAAAGAAAAATGTACACTCTAAAAAATGCTGGGTTAAAAACAAGCCAAGTTGGGTTGAAAATGGTAAAACTCAGCGAATTGGTTGTTTTAACCCAGTGGATGGGTTAAAAGTTTGCCCAACATGCCGGGTAGTTTTATTTAACCCAACTATTGTTTAAAAATGACTATATGTCTGGCTTAAAATGAACCCAAAATATGTTAGAAATTAAAAACCAGACACATAATTACTAGAGGAAACAATAATAATCAAAAGGTGAACATTTATTAATAAGCAATTTAATAAATGTTTATTGTTTAATTATTCATTAAACTTATTAATAAATGTTAATTTCCAACATATTTTATGTTCATTTTAAGCAAGCAATACAGTCATTTTTAAACAATAGTTGAGTTAAATAAAACTACCCAACAGGTTAACCCAGCTGTTGGGTTAAAACAACCCAATTTCTGGGTTTATTCATTTTCAACCCAACTTTTTAACCCAGCATTTTTAGAGTGAACCGTTGGGTTTAAAAATGACATTAAAAAATGTAAACCGACGATTGGGTTTGTACATATCTGACCCAAACATGGGTTGAAACAACCCAGTAGTGTTGAGTGTATAAAATATGAATATGGAAAAAGAAGTAACACAGAATGCGTTTCTGACTAAACATTTGAGGGACAAAATTATGAAAATGTTCTTTAAAACCAAGAAAAACCTAGTGAACTAGAAACTAGTGCACTATAAATATGACAAAACAGTTCTAAGTGTGAACATAAAAAGTTGTGAAAGATGAATTAATAACTTATAGTAAAAATAACCTATGAGATTCTGCCAAAGACAGTCATAAAGGAAATAAATTTACCATGGTAAACAGTGCCAAAATACCATAGTAGAGTCGTTGTTACTAGACCCTTTTCACATGTCCGGGTTTCTCGAAGCGGAAGTCGTCACGGGTAAAATTCTATAGCGGTGAATGAGAGAATACATTAAATATATTTTTGTGTCCCCATTTTGTCATATAGCAAAAGAAAAACTAAACATCAATGATTTCACAACTTTCAAAAAAAAAAAAAAAAAAAAAGAAAATATTATTTTTTTTTGCAAGATTTACGATGCTGATGACCGTTAAAACAGGGTCCATTGTGAAAAAAAAAAAACAAGTAAAAAAATGTTTTGAAACTAGTTTGAATGAGATCATAGGAATTTACGGGAACATTAAAACGGCTTTCTGGCATAAACTGCTCTAATTAAAGGTACTTTTTTGTAAGAGTAATCTTAATCTTCACAAAGAATCTGATCTGAAGCGTTTATCAACAAAAATCATTCACCCAATCCGCGAGTCCCCCTCAAGAGTTCCGCGGGAGTTGCCACGGTAACAGCTCCTGGGGCGCGCGCAGGTGAATCCGATTCCACGGTGTTCTCACGCGAACGGAACCTGTCGAAAAGAAATCGCCTGTTGGTACGTTTAAAGATACATTTCAATTTCTCAGGAATAAAAGCTTTAAGTGAGCTTAAGATGACGAACAGATGTGAAGACTGAGGCGACGCGTGTTGCGTTTTAACGAGGCGAGCCGTTAAACGGTGGTTAAAAAGCGCGCGCTCTTGAACTTTTACTCCACTCGACTGATAAAAGCTACAAAACTCTCACGGAAGAAAAGAGAAAAACCTTTTAAATGTTTGGAATTGATTTCAAGAGAAAATCCCTTCCTTTTACATGTTTGAATGTCTTTTGTGAAGGGAGATGTTCCTCAGAGCTTTAATTTAACACTCAAAACACATGAGGAATATTAATCAGTCATCGAGTTACTTTCTAGTGAGATACTTTTCTTTTCCAGCCTCTTTTTTCTTTGTTGTAAGAAAGTTTTACACAAGAGCAGTTTAGGTAGCCTATAGGCCTATAAAAACCTGAAAAATGTTTGGCTGCATTACATTCAGTTGTGCATTAAATTCTCAATAATTCAACAGTTCATCAATAATTCCTCACTTTATTATCTCTTCTGATCTTCACACCAAACCATCTTTGATTTTGATGAATGCTAACAATCAGAATATGAGCGGCTTTATAGACCTATTTAATGTTTGTAAACATTCGGGATGCGCGCGCATCATGGTTGCAGAAAACCCGGGAGTGATAACCAGTATGACTAGAGAGTTACGACGAAGCGGTTCAAAGTAGTTAAGATTTAGAAACATTATAGAATATTTTGATTTGTTATTTTTTTTAAATGTTGCCGGCATATCACAGCAGCTTCACCCAGCGATAAGCACTGTTATTATTTAAAAAAATTAACATTACCGAGTGGGATACAGCTTACGGATCCGTTTGCCATAGCACCTTGTCAGTGGTTAAATGACGAAACGAAATGGCCAAGCATCCAGTGGCCAGAGATGTATATTTAACTGATTGACACCTCAAGTGTAAAGCCTATACTCAGGAGAAGCTAAAAGCGTATGTCTCTTGACGCATACAACTTTGTTTTTTGTTTTGTTTTTGTTTAAGTCACGAATTAAAAGAATAAAAAGTTAATTTCGAGTTTATATCTCACAATTCTGACTTTTATTTCTCGCAAATCTGAGTTTATATCTCACATTTCTTACAAAGAAAAACAGAATTGTGAGATATACTCGTTATTCTGTCTTTTCTGAATTGCAATTTATCCCGCAATTCTGACTTTTTTCCCCTCAGAATTGTGAAATAAACTCACAATTGCGAGTAATAAAGTCCGAACTGGGAGTAATAAACACGCAAATGCAAGAAAAAAGTCAGAATTGTGAAATTAAAATTGTATAGACTGTTTAAAAGTTATCTATGTGAAATGTTATAGGTTTAAATATTATTTCAATGCTGTAACTGCTATGTATGTATGCCCTCTGAACTGCATGTGAATATTATGTAGACTTACTGTTTACATCAAATTCCTGCTTTAATAGTAGACTAATCCTTGCAGGTGTCATCAGTCCAGTCTGTGAAACGTCTCCGTTTAGCTTCAAAGGACGTTTTCAACGATGGTTTTCTTTAAAAATTAAGACTATATTTTTTGCATTCCGATTCCAACATCCAGAGGCACAACAAAACATTTTTCTCTTATTCTGTGGATTTTGCACATTTTCCTCCAATTGCTACAGCTATTTTTCTGCAACCACTATGCGCGCGCAGCTGCAAGTGACGTCATTGTGACGTCTGCTCCAAAGTGGTCTATTGATCAGTACTGATCAGACAGAGTGGTTGCGTCATACTCTCTTGAGTAGGTGCTTATTTTGAATAAGTAATTACTGCATGACCACTAAAAAAGTATGTTCTATATAGACCTTATTTTCCAGAGAAACATGCGCGCCGCCATCTTTAGAATATTGTCTTTGAACTTCCGTTTTCGCGGTAGCCCTGTATATTTCTATGGCATCGCTGTTGAAGAATAATTAGCTGGTGAAGTGGATTTACGTGTTGTAGAGTTAACAAAAGTTATCATGAGCATTGTAATGTTTAAAGCGGGTGTCTTAACAAATGTCAGTAGAACGGGAAGATTTTAAAATGAGCAGTTCATTCATAAATACATAAGATCGCTGTGGGAATACAAGCCGGAAGTCAAAAGACAACGAGCGCAGCGCTGAAAAGGGGCGGGGCTACATAAGGTCTATAGCAGGGCTCTCAAGTTTTGAACTGAGTTCAGAGTGAGATTTCGGCGGCGGCAGCGACGGGGGTTTGGGTGGGGATGGGGGTCTGATATGAAAAATGACACAAATTCGTACAAATAAAAAAATATTTATTTAATTCAGCATTTTAATGTGTATGTGAGTGAGTGAGTGAGTGAGTGAGAGAGATAGAGAGATAATGGTAATATAATCATACACATTTTATTTTATTTTTTTCCTCAACATTATAATGTGAAACAATATAAACATGGTAACCATATTCTGACTCTAGTGTACATTATATGTACATTACGTTCTGCAGTGTTTTTTCCCGCTCGCTGCTTGAGCTTATAATGCTTGTTCTTTAGGCCGATATTTTTTGTTTACACATATTGTTTAATGTTTTAAACTGAATGAAAACCTTAAGATAAAACGTAAACTTGTTGTGTATATTACCTAATAATAAGTTTGTTCAGAAATGGTGATGACAACTTGAATAAAAAAATGTTTAAAAACGTCTCTCATTTTCTCAAAATAATCGTAATTTAAAGCTGCTGTCCGCGATTTTTGGCCCTCTAGCGGTTAATAAACAGAACAGCACGCGTCTTGTGGAGGAACATTCTAGCCGGAGCTACTTTTCTCCATGTTTACTTTTCTCCATACATTTCTCCATTTCTCTATGGCGAGTCACGCAGTTACTGTGATACTCTGCGGCGGGTCCTACCAGTCATGTCTGAAATAGTCAGAATATAAACACTTATTATAAGTGTACCATAATGATTCAGGATAAGACAAAAACACGGTTTGGAAAATGGATTCATGTTGTATATTCTCATTATATAATTTTTGTAAATTTTTAACACAAAAAAAGTTGCGGACTGCAGCTTTAAATACACGAATATTCATTTTTTTTATTAGCCCAAATATTCGAATACAATATTTTGGAAAAATGCCCATCCCTACTAGCTAGGCAAGTTCACGTAAAGTACTCTGGACAAACTGTTAACTAACTTACCAGCTGCCTGGACACAAAGATGACTTACTGTACTCACAGTGTATGGTCCCATATCAATCACGATCAGTCTGTAGCCAGATGTGAATCAATGTGACTGACAGATGTCCTCTTCTAACTACTTAAGCGAGCATCTGAATCAGTGAGCGAGCCCGTGAATCACAGAATGTATCGTTGGAATCAGAACGTAAACATTGTTGTGGCGGGAATATCTAAATCTTACCCGGATACAGCAATTCTATTTTCTGATTGGCTGTCCGGTAGCTATATTTTTTTATTAGATTAACTGGTGCGTGGCAGGGCCTTCTGAACTCTATGGGGAACTCGCTTGATTCCTCTAATAGCGGCGCAACTTGTGCGTTATCCTGGAGATTTCTCTGCGTGAGAAATACAAGGTGTGGCGTGTGAGCGTGTGAACGGGTTGAAATGCGTGTGTCTCACGCCCAATGTGTGAGACTTGAGAGCCCTGTATATGGTATGAGTATGTGTAGTATGATTAGTTATCATGAACATTGTAATGTTTGAAATGGATGTCATAAAAAATGTCAGTAGACCGGGAAGATTTTAAAGGGGACCTATTGTGCTCCTTTCACAAGTAATATCTCTGGTGTCTCCAGAATGTGTTTGTGAAGTTTCAGCTCAAAATCCCCCACAGATCATTTATTATAGCTTGTCAAATTTGCCCCTATTTGGGTGTGAGCAAAAACACGCCGTTTTTGTGTGTGTCCCTTTAAATGCAAATGAGCTGCTGCTCCCGCCCCCCTTTCCAGAAGAGGGCGGAGCTTTAACAGCTCAACAACAACAAAGCTGTATAATCTCACGCAGACAAAATGAGGATTGTCAGTAACGGTGTTCAGCCTTACATTGTTCAAACCGGGAAAACTCAGGAAGAAGTTACAACTTTTATGGGGCGTTCACACCAGACACGACTTGCGCGAATAAATTGCGCTATTCGCGCGTACTTGGACGCTTGAACATTTTGAGTTTACTCTCTTCATTCGCGCGTGAAATTTGCTTCATTCGTGCGTGAAATTCAATTCACAACAGACGCAAATTCGCGTCATGAGAGGGGCTCTCCCGCTCCTTTATGTGTCCCAGACTCTTCCAATTCTTTCTGCACACTTCCTCTGAATAAACACAACTGGTCAGCGGGAAAGTAGTTGTACAATACGGTGAATAAGCTCAATTTGCCGGCTTTAGCTAGCTTGTAGTCTCAATATGTATATATATAGCTCATATTGAGTAAAGACCGTTTTTTACAACTTACCAGATTGTCCGACCTCCTCACTCACTTTCTTCGAAGCAAGATCCTTTTTATTCCTGTTTCTATAAAAGTATGAAGATGTATCGTACAGCGACAATGATTTTGTCCTCCATTGTTGTTTCAGATTTCTGCCTCCACTCGCTAAGTCGTAATCACGTCACTACTAGAGCAAGCTCCTGATTGGTTAACGCGGCACAAATTTTCGCCAAAGTTCAGATTTTTCAACTTGCGCGATTCACACGTTACACACGTCAAACGCCCGAAACGCTCAATTCGTGCCGCGTCATTCCCGCGAATTGCACCGCAGGATGTCTATTTGTGTCTTTGCATTGACTTAACATGTAAATCACTCGCGCTTAATGCTTCGTTCGCATCTGGTGTGAATGCACCATTAGAATGAAACTGTAATATTATAATAAGATCCCATTCCTACGTCACAAGGGGAGTGAAATCCGAGCGGCTCATTTTTTCACATGCATGCAGAGAAAGGCTTGCCAAAACAGTTAATGTGTTGTCCTTTTTCACGTTTTCTGGGTTGGTAGATGCACCGGGACCCGATTATAGCACTTAAACATGGAAAAAGTCAGATTTTCATGATATGTCCCCTTTAAAACGAGCGCTAAACACATTGTTCCCAAATGTATAAAATATGAAAAAGATATACTGTCCAAAAGCACATATAGGTACTGTATTTGTAAAAAATGTTCTAATTGCTTTAAAACTTTTTAATATTGGGCAAAATGTGTGTTTGTGTGCTTGTTTGTAACACTCTTAGTTATTTTAGCTTCTTGTGCTGACATGGACAAATGACTAAACAGCACTTTGCCACCTCAGCAAAACCAAGACCAATCCACTACACACACACACACACACACACACACACACACACACACACAGTCCTATTCCATTAAAGAACCGATAGGAGAGAAGCAGAAGTATTGAAAGAAAAGGAAAAACACTCTAAAGGTTTATATGCAATTTTACAAAACTGGTGTAATTTGAACAAACCCCTCACCTCATATGTCATAGAAACTTTAGGCTGGACTCCTGACTTGTTCTTTAGACCCAGAACACCCTAGCAACCGCATAGCAACATCTTGACAACCACCGTCAGCATTGTGGCAGTGAGTTTTGCATGTACCACTTAAGTCTTGATTAGATGAAAATTCATCCAAGCTTTGAGTGACATGAAACATGATCTGATATCATTTATATGCAGTGCATGAAGTATGACAGACACACTTTTGACCAATGTTAAGATGATTTGAAACCAAGTGTGAGTGTGTGCGAGCCAGAGAGTGTGTGCTCATGTTTAGATTCCAGTATTTTGGTCTGAAGTTTTTCCTGTATCTGCAGTTTACCGCATCTGCGCTGCGAGAGCGTCTGAACAGGAACCAGATACTTCAGCCCTCTCGGCACAAACACACACGAGATCGATCGACACGGCGACGCCACATGCCATACTGCGCTGGAAGAAGGCGTCACACACACACTGGACTGCGCTATACACACACGACAAGGTTTGTGAAATATTCATATAATAACTCAGAGGAAGAGAAACTCATCAGCTTCTGTGACAGAATCAAACCCCCTGAACTCAAACGCACAAGCAGACGCCATTAACAGACCATCTTAAGGGGAAAATAACACTTCCCTCTCAGACAGACGGACTAATGACACTGTAACATGCAGATCTCAGACACTTGGAAGAGGTTCTGATATGATGCTCTAAGAGAGCGCCTGTGCGGTTGTTGAGGGGAGATAATTGCCAGCGTAGCATTAGCACTCTTAGACTGCAGACGGCTCAGACAGAGAGAGAGAGAGAGAGAGGTCCACACCGCCATTAGCCCAGCCAAAGTGTAATAGACAACAATTAGGATCCCTATTTCCTGTTGTTTCCTGTTGGCCGGGCGATCTGTGGCAGCTGTCCGCTTGATACCTGGATAAATAATTCACTGAGAGAGAAGCCTACTGTCTGCCGCGCTCGCCTTATAAAGGAAGTGCATTTTTCAGACTTAAGTGCAGCTTTAAAGAGAAGACGATCTCGAACGCCTCGCAGGAAAAGACGCTGGTGCTTGTGACTGTGTCGCCTCCAGAAACATGAATGAGCGTCTAAGAGACACTGAAATCAAAACTAGGCCATATCTGTTAGCTTTGAGCTCACCTGTACAGGCTAGTACATGCTTTTATAAACCCCTTTCATGACCTCAACATCTGAGAGTGGAAAAAATTAATAAATACACACACATGTATATATGTGGGTGTATATACAATTATATAGTGTGAGGTATAATCTAGTTATTTTAATTTTAAATTCTATTAAGTACTCATTTATAAATATATATATAGAGTGAAAGATTTTATCACATTTTATTTCGACTTTTCTTGAAACACAATGATTTTATTCTCAATTTTGTTTATTCTCGACATTTTATTTAAATGTTTTTTCTCAAAATTCAACTATTTTTTTCTCAAAACAAAACAACTTTATTCTCAAAATTGAACGAGTTTATTCTCAACATTTTATTTAGACTTTTTTTCTCTAAATTTAACGAGTTTTTCTCGAAACACAACGACTTCATTCTCAACATTTTATTTAAATTTTTTTCTCGAAATTTATCATTTTTTTTTCAAAACGACTTTATTCTCAACATTTTATTTTTATCTTTTTCTCGAAATTTAATGTTTTTCTCGAAACACAATGACATTATTCTCAATTTTATGTTTATTCTCAACATTTTATTTAAACTTTTTCTCAAAATTTAAAATTTTTTTTCTCGAAACAAAATGACTTTATTCTCAAAATTGAATGAGTTTATTCTCAACATTTTATTTAGACTTTTTTTCTCGAAATTTAACGAGTTTTTCTCTAAACATGACTATTCTCAAAATTTTATGAGTTTATTCTCGACATTTTATTTCAACTTTTTTCTCGAAATTTAACAAATTTTTTCTCGAAACACAACGACTTTATTCTCAAAATTGAACCAGATTATTCTCAACATTTTATTTAGAATTTTTTCTCAAAATTTAACGAGTTTTTCTTGAAACATGACTATTCTCAAAATGTAATGAGTTTATTCTGTTCTCAAAATGTAATGAGTTTATTCTCGACATTTTATTTAAACGTTTTTTCTCAAAATTCAACAATTTTTTTCTCAAAACAAAACGACTTTATTCTCAAAATTGAATGAGTTTATTCTCAACATTTTATTTAGACTTTTTTTCTCGAAATTTAACGAGTTTTTCTCGAAACAACGACTTCATTCTCAACATTTTATTTTTATTTTTTTCTCGAAATGTAACAATTTTTTTTTTAAAACGACTTTATTCTCGACATTTTATTTTTATCTTTTTCTCGAAATTTAATGTTTTTTCTCGAAACACAATGACATTATTCTCAATTTTATGTTTATTCTCAACATTTTATTTAAACTTTTTCTCAAAATTTAACAATTTTTTTCTCGAAACAAAATGACTTTATTCTCAAAATTGAATGAGTTTATTCTCAACATTTTATTTAGACTTTTTTCTCAAAATTTAACAATTTTTTCTCGAAACTTGACTATTCTCAAAATTTAATGAGTTTATTCTCGACATTTTATTTAAACTTTTTTCTCGAAATTTAACAAATTTTTTCTCGAAACAAAACGACTTTATTCTCAACATTCTTATTTTTTTCTCGAAATCTAACAAGTTTTTCTCAAAACGACTTTATTCTCGACATTTTATTTTCATCTTTTTCTCGAAATTTAATGTTTTTCTCGAAACACAATGACTTTATTCTCAAAATTGAATGTTTATTCTCGAAATTTTATTTCAACTTTTTTCTTGAAATTTAACAATTTTTTTCTCGAAACAAAACGACTTTATTCTCAAAATTGAATTAGTTTATTCTCAACATTTTATTTCATCTTTTTTCTCAAAATTTAACAAGTTTTTCTCAAAACACGACTTTATTCTCAACATTTTATTTTTATTTTTTTTATCGAAATTTAACAACTTTCTCAAACACAGTGACTTTATTCTCAAAATTTAATGTTTATTCTCAACATTTTATTTCAATTTTTGTCTCAATTTTATGATTTTATTATTTTATATTATATTTTTTTATTATTGCTTGGCCTTAATCCTCTTCCATATATATATATATATATATATATATATATATATATATATATATATAATTAGTACAATTATTATTAATAATATTCTTAATAACTTAAATATTTCAATAATCACGGTTCACATCTGTGACTTGAAGTCTATTGGCTATTGAAGAAAACATTCAATACCAGGAAAGAAAACTGCACTATGAATGAATTTGATGGGAAACTGAACTCAATCTGCACGACTCCTGACCACAGACTACAGCAGCCCAGTGTTCAATCTGTCTCAAGCAGACGCTCCTGAACATCCAGATCTTCATTAGTGGCTTTTGCTCCTTTGAATCTCAAGCCTCATATTCAGAGCGCAGGCCATTAAAATGCAGTTTATGCCACAGAGTTTGACTTTGAGATAAATGGCCGTCATGATTTAAATATGCAGTAAGTAATTACACCCATTTGCATGTTCAGCAGTCAGGCTGGAAAACGCTGAATAATATTTTGCACATTAATGTGATTGATGAGTTTTACACGCTGTGTCACGATAATAGAGTGAATTCCAATATGACTCAAAAGTAGCGCGCACACACACACACACTTACACACACACTCAGCGTTAACCAGAAAACCTTCTCCAGCCATGATGCCTAAATAAGTGCGGCTCGACCGCTGGACGCCGCTGACCCCTGCGCTCTTCACACGGGCATGATGGGATTACGAGTGCAGTTCATTTAGAGGTTAGACCTAAATAGGGGGAGGGGCAACGTTTTAATTCACCCCACCCCCATCTGAGATCTTCTGACCTCTCAACTCTGGCCTTTGACCTCTGACTGGACAGAGGAAGTAGAAGAAAGGTCACTTCATTGACCTCTTGTTGTTAACAGATTAAAACGAAGAAACACTGTCACAACAGAAAATTGTGAGTGTGTATATATAGAAAAATAGGAAATATTAAAATTAATATAGCCCAAAAAAAAAATAAATAAATAAATAAATAAATATATATATATATATATATATATATATATATATATATATATATATATATATATATATATATATATATATATAAGGTATTATTTTGCTTATCGGCCAATAACATAAATAAATAGTGGCTATCAGTATCAGCCTGTACATATCACTGCATCCCTAACCTCTCTTTCTCTCACACACACACACACACACACACACACACACACACACAGTTTCAGTTGTGGGTGGCCCTGGCTGAAGTATGTTAGGGGCGGGGCCTGTATGCTAATTAAATGTGACCCCACGTGTGGAGGTCACGCCCCTAACAGAGGGGGCACAAACTAAACTGTTCAGCTCCGCCTCCTGCTCTCAGTCTCTAAACAACACCTCGGCTATATTTCAACACACACACACTTCATATAAGCATTTACCTGAAAACACACGAGTGGACTGTGAATCACACACACACACACACACACACACAGTCAGTTTGTGTTTTAATCTTTGTGAAAGCCCTCTTGTTTACCCTCACCAGTGCACCACAAATCTTGATCCCTGGGGTCACGACCTCTGACCTAACCATCACTGTATCACGAAAATCAAATGATCCCCCATAATGCAAATAAAACATTTTATGATGAGTCATGGCAACATACAGTGAGAGAGAGATTAATATATGTTATATATTAATGCTTAGGCAATGCAAAGCTAGTTTTTATTATGCCAATAAAGTAAAATTTGAGTGGGAAAAAAACATTTTTTTTTCTAGCCAGATTATGTCACAAAATGATTAACAGATTTTTTTAATAATAAAACATATATTATATAGAAATATATTGTATGTAATATATTTCACATTATTAAAAACAAAATGCATATTATATATATATATATGCATGTGTGTGTGTATATATATATATACATACACACACACACATTTTTATAATTTTTATTAATGTACATATTTAATAAAAATGTATAAAGATGTTCTAAAGATGTATAAAAAAATTCTAATTGTTTTTTATATTATATTTATATGAATAAAACTATTTAATGTATTTAATATAACTAAACTCTGTATAATAAGTACATAAAAATTGCATATTGTTTTTTATTTTTCACGGTCCTAAATAAGCTCTTTCACAAAATGTTGATGTTTACATATAGTCCAAAAGAATCAATACTGTCATATATATATATATATATATATATATATATATATATATATATATATATATATATATATATATATATATATATATATATATATATATATATATATATATATATATATATATATATATATATATATATATATATATATGTATATATATATATATATATATATAAAATTAAATATATATAACAGAATTCTACAGTTATATGTATCTATTAAAATATTCATTATTTGATCAGTTTTGTTAAGGATGCTGATGATAAATAAATAAAATAAATAAGCTCTTTCACAAAATGTTGATGTTTACATATAGTCCAAAAGAATCAATACTGTCATAAAAATAATTATATATATATATATATATATATATATATATATATATATATATATATATATATATATATATATATATATATATATATATATATATATAAAATTAAATATATATAACAGAATTCTACAGTTATATGTATCTATTAAAATATTCATTATTTGATCAGTTTTGTTAAGGATGCTGATGATAAATAAATAAAAGGTCAGACAGTTTGAGAGATCCAGTTCTCTTTACCCTTTCGTCAAAGTGTTGGTAATGGCAGGTTTTAAAACGCCAAGCTGTCGCCTCGGTGACTTTTACTATTTTGCAGGGGCACTCAGGTCGTTAAAGATCCTTTCAGTGGGCAAATAGGATTACAGACTGCTTTAAAGCTCCGAGCGACATCTGCCAGTCATAAAGCCTGTTCTCCATGAGCCCCTGAGCCCCCGCCGCACTGACCACTGCATCAAAGAGAAAAGACAAAAAACATTCAAACATCTGCTGGACATATCAGCATTCCTCCTGACACACCGCTTAACTAAAGTCTGGTTAAACTACATGACCGCTCAAACTCATTTGAATATTCATAGGAAAAACACCAATGACAAGCTCTGTTATCAACTATATGCATATATGAATATTTTGGTTCATCATTTTCAATCATTTTTGGCTGCTTGCATTTCTCTTAAATAATCCTGCAATGTGACAAATGAATTTATAAAAGCACAAATATATTTTCGATGCATTCTCTCAATATGAGCTTCTCGATCAGTATAGGAGGATGTCATTCGGGTCCCCCAAGGCTCTATTTTGGGCCCTTTATTGTTTTCTCTAAACATGCTTCCTTTAGGCTCAATTTTTGAAAAAGCACAGCTTGTACTATCATTGCTATGCAGACGATACTCAACTTTATTTGCCTTTTTAGTGTCGATTTATGCTTTTATTTCTTCTAGAATTGACTATTGTAACTCCCTGTATCTGGGAATAAACAATTATTCATGATCTAGATTACAATTAGTACAAACCGCGGCTGCAAGACTCTTAACCGGTGTTTGCAAACGCGAACATGTTACTCCTGTCCTTACATTGACTCCCAGTCCGCTTTTAAAGTTTAAACTTTAAAACTTTTAAAACTTTGGATCAGTTTACCGACCCATATTAGAATGGCACCAACATTACATATTTTTAAATCAAAGTTAAAAACGCATCTCTTCACTGAAGCCTATGACTTGTGATGTCCTTTGTTGTCTGTTGTTGTTTTGTTTTATATATATATATATATATATATATATATATATATTTTATTTTTTTTTATTTTTTTTTTTATTATTATTATTATTCATTGTGTTTTGGTGTATTTATAATTCTCTTCAGAACACTGTACAGCACATTGGTCAACTGTTGTTGTTTTTAATTGTGCTTTATAAATAAATTGAGATAATACAACAATACTCATACAAATGCATGCATAATAATGATAAAAATACTTTTAAATGAAGTATAACGTGATGTATGATTTATCCTGATCATCATTCTGTCATCATTCACTCACCCTCATGTCGTTTCAAACCCGTATGACATTCTTTCTTCTGCAAAACATAAAAGAAGATATTTTGAAGAACCGTTTGGTCCAAAACCACACTGGACCCGCTGACTTTCACTGAATGGACAGAAGAAAAGAAAAAGAAAACCCACATAAATATTTCTCAAAATATCTAATAAAACAAGTTGATTTCCTTTTAATTTAATTTAGAAAATTTCTTACTATGCCAATAAAGTCACATTTGAGTCTGAGAGGGAAAAAATAAACATTTAATAAAAATACAGACTTTTCTTGTACAGTTTCCTTACCAGATTATAAGTCACAAAAAGATTAAGTTTGTTATATTAAAATAAAATATACATTATATAAAAAAAAAACATTTAATACAAATACATTTTTAATATATTTTACATATATATATATATATATATATATATATATATATATATATATATATATATATATATATATACACACACACACACACACACACACACACACACACACACACAGTACAGTCCAAAAGTGTGGAACCACTAAGATTTTTAATGTTTTTAAAAGAAGTTTCGTCTGCTCACCAAGGCTACATTTATTTAATTAAAAATACAGTAAAAAACTGTAATATTGTGAAATATTATTACAATTTAAAATAACTGTGTACTATTTAAATATATTTGACAAAGTAATTTATTCCTGTGATCAAAGCTGAATTTTCAGCATCATTACTCCAGTCTTCAGTGTCACATGATCCTTCAGAAATCATTCTAATATGCTGATCTGCTGCTCAAGAAACATTTAATGTGTACAATTGTACAAAATATTTGCATACAATATTTTTTTTCAGGATTATTTGATGAATAGAAAGTTCAAAAGAACAGTGTTTATCTGAAATCTAATCTTTTGTAACATTATAAATGTCTTTACTGCCACTTTTGATTGATTTAATGCATCCTTGCTGAATAAAAGTATTCATTTCTTTCATTTCTTTTCAAAAAAATAAAAATAAAAATTCTTACTGACCCCAAACTTTTGAACGGTAGTGTATAATGCTACAGAAGCTTTGTATTTCAGATAAATGCTGTTCTTTTGAACTTTCTATTCATCAAGGAATCCTGAAAAAAAAAGTACACAACTGTTTTCAACATTGAAAATAATCATAAATGTTTATTGAGCAGCAGATCAGCATATTAGAATGATTTCTGAAGGATCATGTGACCCTGAAGACTGGAGTAATGATGCTGAAAATTCAGCTTTGCATCACAGGAATAAATTACTTTGTCAAATATATTTAAATAGTACACAGTTATTTTAATTTGTAATAATATTTCACAATATTACTGTTTTTTACTGTATTTTTAATTAAATAAATGTAGCCTTGGTGAGCAGACGAAACTTCTTTTAAAAACATTAAAAATCTTAGTGGTTCCAAACTTTTGGACTGTACTGTATATAATTTTATAATTAAATACAAAAAAACACTCACTGAATTTGATATTCTGGTACACACACACACACACTCACTCACTCTCGCTCCCTCTCTCTCTCTCTCTCTCTCTCTCTCTTTCACACACACACTATATATATATATATATATATATATATATATATATATATACACACAGTCAAACCAAAATGTATTCAGACACCTTGAACATTTCATTCATTAATTCATTTTATTCACTATAGTTTAAAAATTGTTAATAAAATATGACAAGATCTAAGAGTTAAACTGTGTCAGAAAAAAATAATCTTAATTATGTCAGATAACACTTCAGCAAAACATGGCCAGGTCAAAGTGTCTGAATAATTTTTGGTTCCAAATTTGTATCAATTTTACTGGTAGTCCACTGTATGAAGAATTGTTGGGTATAATATGTCACAGTTTACTTTATTTTGCTTTCCTCACTTACAGAAATGAACTATAGTGTCCTGCACACACTAGTAAAAAATTTTTGGTTTGACTATATGACTGTGTATATATATATATATATATATATATATATATATATATATATATACACACATATGAAACATCTTTGTGTTTGGACAGCAGAAACACATTGTTTGCAGCCTTTTCATTTATGTGCAAACACACACACACACACACACACACACACACACACACACACACACACACACACACACACACGTCCAAAATTTAAATGCAAACCTTCTCTGCAATGGAACACCAGTCACTGCAGACGGAACCTTCAGCATCACTGCCGTCACTATGACGACCACAGCATCCTTCCCCTTGACAAATGAACCAACGGCGCCTGAACAAGAAAAAAAGGGGCAGAAAACGAGGGAGAGATGGAGTGAAGGAGAGCGTTGCGAATCGATCGCCTGTGTTTGTAGACTGTAAAATGGTTCGGGGGGAAGGGGTGAGAAATGAACGTCAGGCATTGCAGCATCGCCAAAGGTCAGAGGTCACCGTCACCTTGGGCTCTGATTGGACGATTGAAACTGACCCTCTGGACACTGACCATCACCCTCCGTCCGTCTCCAGATCCGCTGCTGTGGAATTGATTGGCGGTGCATTAATCAGGTGGACCGATGGTCTCGGGACGCTCCTCTGGGTCAGCGGTCTCTAAACCGACCCGCCTCTCACACACCGCAGTCCGTCAGAACTACATCAACAGGTGGAGGAGAGGACAGGAGCGAACACACTACAGTAATAAACACACGTTTAGCAGGTTCTCGAAATGGGGCCAAATTATGAATACCATAGACATTATTGAGTCACAGATTAACCAAAACCACAACCCTAAAAGAAAACAAAAGTTTTTCCTAAATGGGGATCATTTGTATATAATGTGATCTGCACAGACTCGGTGTGTGTGTGTGTGTGGCATTTGTGCATATTGAGCCTTTTACCTATTAAACACACACACACACACACACACACTCACGGTCTTTATTAGTGTGTGTTGCCGCGGGCAGTGATTGATTTCCCCCTCAGCGCTGGCGTACAGTGAGAGCAGCAGAAACACAAAGCCAAAGGTCAGAGTTCGGCCTGGACTCCATATTAGTGTCACGTCAGTCTCCCGGTCCAGTGCGTTTCTTCTCAGCTGGGGTGACGGACTGCAGTGCATTCTGGGTCACAGATTACATGAACCTGATCTCAAAACACTGTACAGTAACATCACCCTAGTAATGAGTTTTGCAAGTGCGCAAATATTCTGCAAAATAAACCACATGAATTAAACAAACATGTTAATTAAACCACAGATTAATGAGTCGGCAGATTAATTGGACAGAACAGCTGTGAGGTATTGACATTATTTTCTCCGGTGGGAGACAAACTGAAGATGAGCGTTCACCGTCCAACACGACATACCGCCAAAAATGGCTTAAAGGATTAGTTCACTTCAGAATGAAAATTTCCTGATAATTTACTCACCCCCATGTCATCCAATATGTTCATGTCTTTCTTTCTTCAGTCATAAAGAAATGAAGGTTTTTGAGGAAAGCATTCCAGGATTTTTCTCCATATAGTGGACTTCAATGGACTCCAAACGGTTAAAGGTCAAAATTACAGTTTCTACAGCTCTACATGATCCCAGACGAGGAATACGAGTCTTATCTAGAGAAACCATCAGTCATTAAAAAAAAAAAAAATACAAATGTATATACTTTTTAACCTCAAATGCTCATCTTGCACTGCTCTGTGATGCGTCACGCATTACGTAATCATGTTGGAAAGGTCACGTAGGTGGAAAAACCGATCCAGTGTTTACAAAGTGAACATGCAAAGACTAAGTCAAATGCCCTTTACAAAAAAAAAGAAAAAAAAAGAAAGTAAAACAACAATGTCGGACGATTTTGAAGTTGGAGGAGAAAATTTCACCCTACGTCAAGCGTGACCTTTCCAACATGATTACGTAATGCGTGGCACACCACAGAGCAGTGCAAGACGAGCATTTGTGGTTAAAAAGTATATAAATTTTATTTTTTTAGAAAATGTCCGATGGTTTCTCTAGATAAGACTCTTATTCCTCGTCTGGGATCATGTAGAGCTCTTTGAAGCTGCACTGAAACTGACATTTGGACCTTCAACCGTTTGGGCTCCATTGAAGTCCACTATAAGGAGAAAAATCCTGGAATGTTTTCCTCAAAAACCTTCATTTCTTTACCACTGACGAAAGAAAGACATGAACATCTTGGATGACATGGAGGTGAGTAAATTATCAGGAAATTTTAATTCTGAAGTGAACTAATCCTTTACGGATAGGAAGTTGAATGTCCTTGAGTGGCAAGACAGAGCCCTGACTTAAATCCTTTAGAAAATATATGGACTTGAAGAGAGCAGACCATTGCTGCTCACCACGACTGAACTGAAATTCTGCAAGGAAGAATGGGCAAATATTCCCCAATCTAGGTGTGCAAAGCTAGTGCAGACATATCCAAAAAAATAATGGCTGTAATTAAAGCAAAATGTGGCTCTGCGGAGTATTAATGACTTTTCCAACCCTGTTAGTCTAGGTTTTATTTATTTATTTTTTAATATTTTATAATTGTTGCCTTTTACTTTTCATTTTTTTGTTGTTTTTGCTTGATTTACTAAATTTGTAAATCAAGCTGGAAAAGTTTTTTTTTTTTTTTTTTTTTTTTGGAATGGGTTTCGATTTCAGGCTGCATGACAAATAAAGTAACTATTTCAAAGAGACATGATGATTTTTTTTTTATAGGCACTGAAATTTCACTGATTATCATTAATTACTTTAGAATATCAGGGAATTCAAATGTCACTGACAGAGTTTAGCTGATTGGCTGTGCACTATCATTATCATCATCATCAATCACGTGTGTTAATTAGCCGCTCAGATGAAGTCTGAATTGCCTGATCTTCATTTCTCCTCTGTTGCGCTCACAGACGCTCAGGGCTTCAGCGTGAGCTTGTATTTTCACACTTAAAATGATGAATTCTCTCGCAGCGCTGATAACAGGCATAATATTTCAAACTGAAAGCATTTCTGAGGACGTGCATCTGTTCTTACTGTCGTTTAGTAAATCTATGAACCGCCGTTCAGAGCGTAACTGGTTTCTCGTGACCCTGAGAGGAATAAAATCTCCACAAAAAGGCTTGAAAATAAAATCTTATTTATTCACTCCCAGAAAACCACATTACGCTGGACAGGAGCTGCAGGAGAGCGTTTGTCTGAGAGCTTCGAGACTGAAGTAAACTGATGATCTCTATTAGAGCTGAAGGTCTGTTCGCATCGAGTGCAAACGATGGACAAAACAAGCCTTAAAATCAAAACCATGCGTCCCTATGGACTCCTTCACCTGCTGTGCCAATATTGGACTATTTTTTGTCCTGTTTTTCTGATTGTCTGAAATACCCACTGACTAATAAAATAAGTCAAACTTTTGATGTTTCAAACCAGCAAACCAGACCTTGAGCTGCTGATATGTGCAAATAATATTAAAATAAATTAATGAATCCATTAAAAACAACATTAAAAAGCTGCAATAATGCTTTTGATATCTGCAAAACTGTTGATATCCTCAAAATAAACAATAAAGAACAATAAAATAAAAACTGCAATAAAATGCTTTTTGATGTCTGCAAAAATAACTAAATATATAAATAAAATACAAAAACAAATTAAAACTGATAACGTTTCATTTTGATCTGTTGATATCTGCAAAATGCATAAAAAACAATGAAATTTAAAAAATAAAAATTTGTTGACGATATTTGCAAAAATAGCAAAATGAATCAATAAATTAAAAACAAACAATTAGAAACTGCAATAAAATGCTAAATTAAATAAGGGCATCAAAATAAATTTTCAATAAAATGTTTGAGCTGTTGATATTTGTGAAAAAGCAAAATAAATAAAAACAAATAAAATGTAAAATAAATTGTGATTAAATATTTGACTTTGATCTGTTGATATCTGCAAAATGCATTAAAAAACAATGAAATTTAAAAAATAAAAATTTTGACAGTTGTTGATATTTGCAAAAATAGCAAAATGAATCAAATTAAAAACAAAATTAGAAACTGCAATAAAATGCTAAATTAAATAAGGGCATCAAAATAAAATTTCAATAAAATGTTTGACTGAGCTGTTGATATTTGTGAAAAAGCAAAATAAATAAAAACAATAAAATATAAAATAAATTGTGATTAAATATTTGACTTTGAGCTGTTGATATCTACACAAAATAAAAACAATAACAGTAACAAAATGTAAACAGATACATTAAAATGTTTGACTTTAAGCTGATGTCTGCAAAAATAGCAAAATAATAAAAAAGCACTAAAATGTTTGACTTTGTACTGCTGATATCAGCTAAATAAAAAAACATTTTTTAATTTTTAAAAATGTGACAAAATGTTTGACTGAGCTGTTGACATCTGCAATAAATAAATAAATAAATAAAAGAAGCAACACACACACGCACGCATACATATATATGACCATACTGTGTCATAAAAATGTAAAATATTGATTTTCTGTGTATAAAGCAGTTGTGTACGACAGCAAGAGTTCATTTGTACTGAATGTCCGATATGAAGACAGTGGGACTCTTTATCATGTGATGCTGGTAAATTGCAGTATTTCTCTTGCAAAACAAGCCTTGAAACCCCAAATCGACACAGATGTGTGTTCAGTGTTGCTCATGCGCTTCTGTGAATGAATCAAACACAAACTGATGATTCTCACATTTACCTTTATTAACACAATTACACAAGATTTTATCCAGTAACAGCATTAAAGCACAGCCTGATATAGTGAATGTTGAATCACACACACACACACACACACACACACACACACACACACACACACACACACACACACACACACACACACACCTGTGGGTTTGAAGGTCTGGAACTACAAGTCTTGAGCGTTTCACATCTATAATCTATAGATAAAGCATTTGTATTTATTTCCATTTACACAACGAGCCGCGTCAAAGTCGCCCGTGACAGGAAGCGCGAACATCGCACAGCGCGCGAGAGAGGAAATAACTAATATATGCAGGGAAAATCAATCATCCTATGATTAGAATTTTGCGTCAGTTCACGTAACGTTCAAGGACTTTTCCATTAGTCTAAACAGACACATAGAAGCCACATCATAGAAACAACCTCACTCTCTCTCTCACACACACACACACACACAGATTGAGTCCTGATATGCGTCCAGTGTCAGAAGTTTCGGACCATCATGCAGATGTTATTCTGACCTCAGAAATCTTTAAAAACTCACTTTCGGACAGTCTTTCTCTCCACTGGAGTCGTAATAACTCATGTTTCAGGAGGGCAATAAACTCTGATTTCTCTGACAGAAGCATCGAGGGAAAGTGTTTTTTATTTTCTCTCTCAGATGTGTGAAAAGCGTGAACATGCCTGAACTGATTCTGCTCTAATAATGACCCGTCAACGGCACATCCAGGTCAGATTCACCCCAAAATCACAAGACAAATACAAGAAACAAAATAAGATTTAATTGCATAATCACACAAACAAAATTAATCATTACGTTAATTATGACTATGATTATTTTTGGAAAAAATAGTAATTAAATAAATTATGTTAAAGTTGATGTTTTAATTCAGTATGATGCATGTGTTTAATTGTCACATTTGGTCTAAAACTACAAGTCTTGAGCGTTTCACATCTAATCTATAGATAAAGCATTTTTAATTATTTCCATTTACACAACAATTCATGCCTACAGCAGTGAGAGAGGAAATAAAAACTATAAAAGTTGCATAAATTATATTACATATATATATATTTATGCTGCATAATTCAGAATTAATTTTATTGATTTATTTTTGTATTGTTTT
>NC_063061.1:38764543-38789543 GCF_018812025.1 Megalobrama amblycephala
ATAGATAGATAGATAGATAGATAGATAGATAGATAGACAGACAGACAGATAAATGGATGGATAGATAGACAGACAGACGGACAGATAGATAGATACAGACAGACAGATCGATAGAGACCGACAGATAGACGGACGGACAGATACAGTAGATAGACAGACAGACATATCGATGGAGACAGATAGACGGATGGATGGATGGATAGATAGATAGATAGATAGATAGACAGACAGACATATCGATGGAGACAGACAGACAGACAGACAGATAAATGGATGGATAGATAGACAGACAGACAGATAGATACAGTGCATCCGGAAAGTATTCACAGTGCTTCACTTTTTCCACATTTTGTTATGTTACAGCCTTATTCCAAAATGGATTAAATTCATTATTTTTCTCAAAATTCTACAAATAATACCCCATAATGACAACATGAAAGAAGTTTGTTTAAATCTTTGCAAATTTATTAAAAATAAAAAACGAAAAAAGATCACATGTACATCAGTATTCACAGTCTTTACTCAATACTTTGTTGAAGCACCTTTGGCACCAATTCCAGCCTCAAGTGTTTTTGAGTTGATGCTCAAGCTTGGCACACCTATTTTTGCGTCAGTGCACAGCCATGTTCAGATCTCTCCAGAGATGTTCAAGTCTGGGCTCTGGCTGGGCCACTCATGGACATTCCCAGAGTTGTCCCGCAGCCACTCCTTTATTATCCTGGCTGTGTGTTTAGGGTCGTTGTCCTGTTGGAAGATGAACCTTCGCCCCAGTCTGAGCAGGTTTTCATCAAGGATGTCTCTGTACATTGCTGCATTCATCTTTCCCTCAATCCTGACCAGTCTCCCAGTTCCTGCCACTGAAAAACATCCCCACAGCATGATGCTGCCACCACCATGCTTCACTGTAGGGATGGGATTGGTCAGGTGATGAGCGTTTCCTGGTTTTCTCCAGACATGACGCTTGCTATTCAGGCCAAAGAGTTCGATCTTTGTTTCATCAGACCAGAGAATTTTGTTCCTCATGGTCTGAGAGTCCTCCAGGCGGGCTGTCATGTGACTTTCACTGAGAAGTGGCTTCCGTCTGGCCACTCTACCATACAGGCCTGATTGGTGGAGTGCTGCAGAGATGGTTGTTCTTCTGGAAGGTTCTTCTCTCTCCACAGAGAAACACTGGAGCTCTGTCAGAGTGACCAACGGGTTCTTGGTCACCTCCCTGACTAAGGCCCTTCTCCCCCAATTACTCAGTTTGGCCGGGTGGCCCGCTCTAGGAAGAGTCCTTCCTAGAGTCTTTCTGGTTCCAATCTTCTTCCATTTACAGATGATGGAGGCCACTGTGCTCACTGGGACCTTCAATGCTGCAGAAATGTTTCTGTACCCTTCCCAAGATTTGTGCCTGATACAATCCTGTCTCAGAGGTCTACAGACAATTTCTTGGACTTCATGGCTTGGTTTGTGCTCTGACATGCACTGTTAACTGTGGGGCCTTGTATAGACAGGTGTGTGCCATCAAAATCATGTCCAATCAACTGAATTTAGCACAGGTGGACTCCAATCAAGTTGTAGAAACATCTCAAGGATGATCAGTGGAAACAGGAGATGCACCTGAGCTCAATTTTGAGTGTCATGGCAAAGGCTGTGAATACTTATGTACATGTGATTTTTTATATTTTTATTTTTAATACATTTGCAAAGATTGGATAGATAGATGGATAGACAGACAGACAGACAGACAGATAGATAGATAGATAGATAGATAGATAGATAGATATATGGATAGATAGATAGACAGATGGACAGACAGATAGATGGATAGATAGATATAGATAGATAGATAGACAGACAGACAGACAGACAGATAGATAGATAGATAGATAGACAGACAGACAGACAGATAGATGGATAGACAGACAGATGGACAGACAGACAGATAGATAGATAGATAGATAGATAGACAGACAGATAGATAAATGGATGGATAGATGGACAAATGGACATTCACAGACAGCACGTTTTCATTTGTCTCGTGGCGCTTTCATTTGCGTGAATAAGAGCGTGATCATATAATGTAACACTAGTCAAATTATGATGGAAAAACGGATACTGCGTTAATTGCGTTAAATATTTTTCATGCGTTAAACTAAAAGAATGAATCACACGCGTTAACATGCTAATTTTGACAGCACTAATGTATAAACAAAAACATATTTAAATATTAACTGTTTTTACCCGCCAACATTTTTGATCATTCTCACAAATATTTTATTCTAGCTTCACAGTCGTTTCCTCTTCATGGGTTCGATATTTCATTCAGTAACGTCAGGCAGTTATATGCTGTTTAATGTCTGACGATTGTGTTAATAATTGACGTGCGTCAGCAATGCTTCTATCGCAGTTTCTTCTTCTCCTGCGTTTTGATCTGAGATTCTGTACTCTTTCAGAGGATGCGTAACAGCGCCACCTACCGTATAACAGTAAAAACATGGATTGCTGTGGAAAAAATCCGTCAATGTTAAATATATAAGAATTCAGACATGAATGAACTATAAGAGTAGTCTATTTTATGTTTGTATCTGGAATGAAATGTCAAGCAGCGTCCTGCAGTGTGATGTGAATATAGACGGCTGACGTCTCGTGAGCGCGTCTGTCTTGAGCAGGTCTTTCAGAAACACCATTGAGTCGTCTTCTCTTCCTGTGTGTGTGTGTAAGAATGTCTTCCAGGCTAATGGTATCATTACTGTAAGGGTAAACCAGGCCGTCTGAATTGTGTGCGTGTGCTAATGAATTCTCGAGTCCTCCAGGGTCCGCAGGCGTCCAGGGCTGCCGCCTCTCTGTTGCCCAGGCTGGGGATGAGGGCGACTGGCCGTCTGACACCGCTGTAGCCCTACCCCTCTCTGGAGCACTAGAGGAACACGCAGCCTGTGCATGTGTGTGTGTGTGTGTGCCGTGTGTTTTGAGGGTTTGTAGACTGACTGACTCATTGTGTGGGAACTCTATAGCTTCCTGTGTGTGTGTGTGTGTTTCACTTATCTTACATGGTATCATCTCATGTTCAGATTTGTCATATTTGTTCAGATTTTTGTCTGTTTTCTGCAGTCTCGTGTGATTACTGGCATCTCTCTCTCGCTCTCTCAATTCAAGCAGAATTAATTCTTGTGTAAATTGTGTAAAAGCACTGATAATATAAATATATACTGGCACCTTTGGTAAATATGATCAAAGGCGGCTGTGAAAATAAATCTGCAATGTTTATCCTTTTGATCTTTCATTAAAAAAAAATCACACACTTTCATTAAAGTAAAACAATTGAAAATGGGGGGAAAAGCTCATTATGAAATAAATGTTTTTCTCTAGTTCACGTTGGCCACAATTATTGCAATGTCCTTTTCAGCTTTGAGTCTTCTCCTATAATGCCTGATGAGTTTGGAGAACACCTGACAAGAGATCAGAGATCATTCCTTCATGCAGAATCTCTCCAGATCCTTCAGATTCCAGCTCCATGTTGGTGCTTCTTCTCTTCAGTTCACTCCACTCATTCTCTTTAGGGTTCAGGTCAGGGAACTGGGACGGCCATAGAAGAAGCTTAATTTTGTGCTCAGAGACACATTTTTGTGTTGGTTTTGATGTTTGTGTTGGATCATTGTCCTGATGGAAGAGCCAATCACGGCCCATTACTGGATTTCTAGCAGAAGCGGTCAGGTTTTGATTTTTTATCTGTTGGTATTTGATTGAATCCATGAAGCCATGTATCTGAACAAGATGTCCAGGACCTCCAGCAGAAAAATAGGCCCACAACATTAAAGATCCAGCAGTATATTTAACCGTGGGCATGGGGTACTTTTTATCCATGTGTGCGCCAAACCCATCTGGTGGGTTTGCTGCCAAAAAGCTCTTCTTTAGTTTCATCTGACCATAGAAGCTCGTCCCGTTTTAAGTCCCAGTCGTGTCTGACAACTGAACATGCTGGAGATTGTTTCTGGATGAGCGAGGAGGATTTTTCTTGAACATCTTGTGGGGATGTAGGTGCTGTTTGATCATTTTTAGGCTTTCTGAGACTCAAGACTCAACTAATCTCTGCAATTCTCCAGCTGTGATCCTTGGAGAGTCTTTGTCCACTCAAACTCTCCTCCTCACCGCGCATTAGGATGATTTAGACACACGTCCTCTTCCAGGCAGATTTGTAACATCTTTAGTTGATTGGAACTTCTTAATTATTGCCATGATGGTGGAAATGGGGATTTTCAATGCTTTAGCTATTTTCTATTTTGTGAATCTCAACAATCTTTTTCTGCACATCAGAACTATATTCTTTGGTTTTTCTCATTGTGATGAATGATTACGGGAATTTGGCCTTTGTGTTTCCTCATGTTTATACTCCTGTGGAACAGGAAGTCATGGCTGGACAATTTCATGCTCATGATCACCCTGGTGTGCTAAAATCTGGGAATATACTTCAGAGATATTTTACTCTTAAGAATTTCTAGGGTGGCAATAATTGTGGCCAACATGTATTGGAGAAAGACATTTAGCTATTCTATAATGTGAGTTTCCCTCCATTTTCAATTTTTTTACTTCGGTGAAAGGTTATAATTTTGTGAATTTTTTGAATGAAAGATCAAAAGGATAAACAATGCAGATTTATTTTTACAGCCGCTTTTGCTCATATTTACTAAGAGTGCCAATAATTGTGGAGGGCACTGTATATAAATTTATATTAATTACATTTACATTTTTTATATTTAAATATATCCATTCTAAGTCTCTAAATGACACAAGTAACTTCTTCAAGCTAGAGGTCAGGGGTCAGAGGTCAGGGGTCTTTACCTGCCAGAAGGAGATGTGGCTGTCAGCGTTGGAGTATGTGGCCAGGTAACGTCCGTCCGGTGCGAAGGAAACCGCTGTTATGGGTCCTTTATGCCCATGAATATGCTGTGGAAATAAAAACAGGCACAGGTTATATATGTTACAGTCATTTCTACAGTTATGGATTCATTACAACAGCATCATTTTTATACTTATAAAATATTATCATAGTTGTGTTTTGTTCAGCTCTCTCATCTAATTTAACATTTAAAATGTTTTCATGACTGAACTCAGTTTGAACAGACGATTTTCAGACCTGAACACCAGACACAAGCAAATAAACACAGGCACAGCTCTAAATGTAAGAATCTGCTCACAGACGTCTGTTTAATCGCCAGTAAATGTGCGTTTGATCCAATCACATGCTGAAATGAACATCAGCTCATCTCTGGGAATGACAAACAGACGGTGTAACGCAATAATCCGTCCTACCTGTCACGAGAAACGCCCCCGTCTGCCCTCATAATGGAGCGATTGGATTAAAGACACGCGCGCCTTTATGAGAGCACACAGCTAAAGTCATCTCTTACAATTAAAGATGAAACGCAATGAAAACAGCGTCACCTGACCCCCGCGTGTAATGGAAATCTGACAGCAGGAATATTGGCCTGTCAGATCTCGACGCCTCATCCAAAACTCCACCAGACGGCAAAACACACTTCTTTTTATAAAAATAAACTATTTATGACTTTTAAAACCTATGAAGACCGCATCACACACATCTGAATAATAAAGATGCATAATCCTAATGCATTTGATCTTAAATAATTACATTTTATCCTGACTCCTACTTCAGGCTTTACAGGGTTAAAACTGAAATGATTGACAAAACTAAGTCTGAATGGAGTCTGTGCGCTTAACGGTTCAGGCTGAAGTTTCAGACGCCCACTTCCTGTTTAAGTGGGCGAAGAACCAGACTATATGATGAGACTACATGTATGAACACCATATCGACCAACGCAAGAGAAGCTGATGGGAAAATGTGCTGCATCAGGAGATTCGGACAAAACACACACACTGTGTTTAATTAGTAAATGCAGCAGACGTCTGTAGTGCGGCTGTCCACTTCACAGATCAAAGGAAGGACAGATGGCTGTGCGGACCGAGCGGACACACACACACACACACACACACACACACACACACACACTGGAGGATGTAACTGTTTTCAGATCAGTGTTTGTGTTTCAAATTCTGATGAAGATCATGTGATCGTCCGTGTCTATGTTGAGAGCATTATGGGATGCACATATGATCTGATCGCCAGGGTCCCCAGACGACGATTTCAGAGAGATTTGATCTTCAGAACTGTAAACAGCCTAAAATCAATCCTTCAATCAATTCAGCTGTGAGGCCGAATCTAACTATCTCAAACACTCACACACACACACACACACACACACATCACTCAAAAGATTGGACACAAACTTTTTTTAAAGGGCAAAAATAAGAAAAAAAAAAAAAATATGTATGTGTGTTACTACTGAGTAAATTAAAATTATTCTTAAATTAATTTTGTGGGAAAAAATACTAATACTAATTTAGCATGCCATTCAGTTACCTCAGAAATTAATTATTATTCTGTTTTTTATTTGAATTTTTTATAAGAAAAAAATTAAATAAAATAATATTTCTACAATATTTCAATTATTTATAATTGTACAAATTGAAAAATTAGTTATATAAAATTATTTATAAATTAAGTTGGTAGACAAATAAATTATTTACAAATTAATTAATTAGGAAAATTAGTTCTTTAAAATGATTCATTAATTAATTTTTAGGAAAATAATGTTAAATTATTTAGAAATTAATTTATTAAAAAGTAGTTCTTTAAAATAATTTATAAATTAATTCATAGAACAATAATAAGTTGATTGAAATTATTTATAAATTAATTTTGTAGAAAAATAATGTTAAAATTATTAAAATTATGCATAAATTAATTTATTAGAAAAAAAATGTTCTTTAAAAATATGTATAAATATTTTATAATATTTTATTTATAAATATTTTTTATATATATATTTTTTTATTATTTTTGTCCTGTTAGAATAATATTTAGTGATAAAAAATTTTAAATAATACAAATGGAAGGATGATGTAATGATGAAAACATGACAAAATGAATAATTAAAAATAAAATATAAGTAATGTTATTTATTTATATACACACACACACACACACACACACACACATATACATATATATATATATATATATATATATATATATATATATATATATATATATATATATATAAAAGTTTGAGGTCAGTAAAATTTGTTTTTTAAAAATGAATACTTTAATTTTGCAGGGATGCAATAAATTGTTCAAAAGTGACAGTAAAGCAGAAGAGCAACTGTTTTCAACATTGATAATAATCAGAAATGTTTCTTGAGAATCAAATCATCATATTAGAATGATTTCTGACTGAAGTAATGATGTTGAATAAATTACATTAGTATAAATTAATTTTTAGAAAAGATTTTAATATCAAGAAAAAGATTTGTGCAAGTCTGTCTACAGTTTTGATTGACAGTGTGTGTGTGTGTGTGTGTGGGTATGTGTGTGTGTGCACAGGGGTCTATCTTATCAACTCAACCCAGAGTCAGTGTGTTTCTCTGATAGTATGACTGACACACACACACACACACACACACACACACACACACACACACACACACACACACACACACACACACACACAGCTCAGACTCATCATGTGACCCCAGCTGTGACATCACGGTCACCTGGGCGCATGTTCATGATGCTGGACCGGATCAATCACACAATCTCCAGCTCTGCAGGGCAGCGTTTCCCATCATGCACCTGTGCCCGCTCACACCTGCCCTCTGACCTCCAACAGACACCTGCACGGCAGGTGAACACCACCCTACCGCCGCACATCCATACTCGACACAGAGAGCGTCTGCTTACCTGGCATTTTCCAGTGCGAACGTCATAAAGGGCCACTGAACCCTGACGGGCGCCGACAGCGATGCGATAACTGCGATCGCAATACGCCACCATATAAAACCTGCAGAGAGAGAGATTGAAAATATCTGAGATACCAACTCACAGCTGCGCTCAGAACAGACAGACCTCTCAGACGAGCACAGGTCACACACTCCAGAGCATCAACCACGGGTTTAATCATCTCGCTTTTTTATTTTTACAAAATTTATGTAATTGAGAATAATTTAAATTTTTCTAAAAAATTAATTTATAAATCATTTTAAATAACTCAATTTATTTATAAATCATTTTAATTAACTCATTTTTCTACAAAATTTAATTCTAAATAACTCGTCATTTTTGTACAAAATTAATTTAGATATAATTTTAAATAACGTTATTTTTTCCCACAAAATTAATTTACAAATAATTTTAAATAACTCAATTTCTCTACTAAATTAATTTAGAAATCATTTTAATTAACTCATTATTTTTCAACTAAATTTATTCTAAATAAATCGTAATTTTTCTACAAAATTAAATTAGATACAGTTTTAAATAACATTATTTTTCCCACAAAACTAATTTATAAATCATTTTAAATAACTCGTAATTTCTCTACAAAATTAATTTATAAATAATTGTAATTATCTCACTATTGTTTCTACAAAATTAATTTACAAATTTTAAATAACAATTTCTCTACAAAATTATTTTAGAAATCATTTTAATTAACTCATTATTTTTCAACAAAATTTATTTAATTCTAAATAAATCTAAATTTTTCTACAAAATTAATTTATATAGTTTTAATTAACATTATTTTTCCCAAAAAACTAATTTATAAATAATTTTAAATAACTCATAATTTCTCTACAAAATTAATTTATAAATAATTGTAATTATCTCACTATTGTTTCTACAAAATTAATTTATAAATAATTTTAAATAAATCATTATTTTCCCCACAAAACTAATTTATAAATAGTTTTAAATAACTCGTAATTTCTCTACAAAATTAATTTATAAATAATTGTAATTATCTCACTATTGTTTCTACAAAATTAATTTATAAATCATTTTAAATAAATCACTATTTTCCCCACAAAACTAATTTATAAATAGTTGTAAATAATTTGTAATTTCTCTACAAAATGAATTTATAAATAATTTAAAATAAATCATTATTTTCCCCACAAAATGAATTTATAAATCATTTTAAATAACTAATTTTTCTACAAAATTAATTCATAAATAATTTTAAGTAACTTTTTTTAAAAATTAATATATTATAATAATTTTAAATAACATCATTATTCTCACAAAATTAATTTATAATTAATTTTAAATAATTCACCATTTTCTACATCATTTTCATTAACTAATTTTCCCCACAAAATTAATTTATAAATAATTGTAATTATCTCACTATTGTTTCTACAAAATTAATTTATAAATCATTTTAAATAAATCACTATTTTCCACACAAAACTAATTTATAAATAGTTGTAAATAATTTGTAATTTCTCTACAAAATGAATTTATAAATAATTTAAAATAAATCATAATTTTCCCCACAAAATGAATTTATAAATCATTTTAAATAACTAATTTTTCTACAAAATTAATTCATAAATAATTTTAAGTAACTTTTTTTAAAAAATTTATATATTATAATAATTTTAAATAACATCATTATTCTCACAAAATTAATTTATAATTAATTTTAAATAATTCATCATTTTCATTAACTAATTTTTCCCAGAAAATAAATGTAATAATAGTTATTAATAAAAGTTCATTTTTAAAAGTTCAAAAAAATATTTTTGTTATAAAAAATTCTAATCAAAAACGCAAAATAATAATTTATTTCTGAGATGATTGAATAACATGCTAAATTAGTACATTAGTATACTAATGTTCGTAAAAGTTAATGTTGCATAATTCATTATAACTGTTGGTTTCATGATTTAATCCATCAAATAATCATTAATCGCTGTCACCTGAGGTTTGACCTCTGACCTTTTAAAATCAATGGGCAGCTCGTTTGAACCGTCATCAGTTTATAAGTATATCAGTGTCCAATTAATAAAACTGCTGCTGGTGAAGCTACAACACAAAAATCACTGAATTAACTTTAATTACTCGTTCTGTCATATTCACTTCTTTACTTCTTCTATTTACGACTCTGATGTTGAATTTTAAGTTTTAAATAAACAGGTAATCAATTACAGGAAAACAAAATATGTGAAAAAATATATTAAAAAAATAAAAAATAAATAAAAATGAAAAGAAATGTAACTAAAATTAAAATAAACAAGTGAAACTATAAAAATAAAAGCCAATTCAAAGCCTGTAATAGTATATAAATAATGCAAAAGCAGCACTGGATGATGATAATGTTCGTTTCGCTGCATGTCGATGAACACGCGTCACACACTGACCTGCAGATGGCCGGGAAACACTCGGACAGGCCTTTCTTCTTCACCAGAGAGCCTTCAATACAGTACATGATGATGTCCATCACCTGCGGGACACACGTGCATCAACCAGTCAGCTAACTGCCACTGGGCCTGTTGTGAGTCACATGACTTCAGTTTGTTCTACATGTGAGAATGAGGTGAAGACCGACTGTAGTGTGTGTGTGTGAGTGTGTGTGTGTGTGTGTGTGTGTGTGTGTGTGAGTGTGTGTCAGTACCTCCACCAGCAGGTCCACCACATCTGACGGCATTTTCTCGATGAGAATCTCGATGACTCGCAGGATTTCGGTTTTGGCCCGAGCGAGAGTCGTGGTGTGAACGTTCTGCTGAGACTGAGAACCCTGGGACTGCATCGCTGTGTGTCTGTGAACCTACACACACACACACACACACACACACACACACACACACACACACACACACACACACATATTTTGGGTTTTCATGTTTTATGGGGATACAATGATTTTTATACTGAACAAACTGTATTTTCTATCTTCTAACACCACAAAAAATCACTTAGTATGATTTATAAGCTCTTTTCCTCATGGGGACCAAAAAATACTGGATCTACACTCCCCCTACACCCCATCACAGGAAACCGTTTAGTATGTTTTTAAGCCATTCGGTTTATAAGGATACAGGAAGTGTCCTCATAAACCATGTTTACGTTGTAATACCCATGTCATTATACACATTTGTGTCCTCATAAACCATGTATACAAGAACACACACTCACATACATATATATGTGTATTCCTACCTCTCTTGCGATGGTGGTGATGAAGGCGGGCGGGCGCGCGGTGGCGATCAGTGAGAGGGCGTGACGGGCCGAGCGGGCGGAGTCAGCAGCGGGGCTCAGAGGAAGACCCATTGAGATGCTAAACACACAAATATAGAGTCAAACCATTAGACACACATTATAATGTGAGCCTGGGGTCAATGGAGTCACTCACACACATCACAGCACACACACACACACTCACTGATCTACATCTGTAAGAGGCCCCATGTTAACAAATCACCCCATGTGTGTGTGAATATGCATCAGGACACACAGAGCGACTCGCGCATGATGTGATCAAAGCGTGTGCTGGGACTTTAATGTTCTCGGTGACACGCGTGGCTAAAACACGCGACAGAGCCGAAACCCTGCTGACCGCCGGCTCGCTCCAACACACATCACCAGAGAGAGAGAATGAACTAACCGGGTTATGCATGAAAAAAATACAGAATAAAAAAGCGAAATACACGTTTTAAATAGCTTAAGTCATGAGATGCAACTTATTCAAGGAGAAAAAATGTTTTCATGATATATAAAAATACGAAATGTTATATTTATGAAAAAAAAATCACTTTTACTGATTTATAAATTTATACAGATAAACAGTGAACATTTCTATGGTGAGCATGTTTTTATTTAAATAAAAGAAAAAGTAGAAAAAATTGGTAGAAATCCTAAGAAAACCACTCTTTAAAAGGTTGAATTTAAAAATAAATAAATAAAATAATTATATTATGTTATATTTTATACGTTATGCATCCAGCAAAAATATCTTCAAAGGGTTAATTTTTAAAAAAAAATTCTATTATATTAAATTATATTATATATTTGTATATGCATCCAGAGGAATATTACATAAGAGGATTAGGGCTAAGCAATAATAAAAAAAAATAAAACCATTTCGAGATTAATGTCGTTAAATTTCCAGAAAAAAGTCGAGATAAAATGATGAGAATAAAGTCATTAAATTACGAGAAAAAAGTCATTAAATTATGAGAACAAATTCGTTAAATTATGAGAAAAATGTTGTTAAATTTCGAGAAAAAAGTCGAGATAAAGTCATTAAATTACGAGAAAAAAATTGTTAAATTACGAGAACGAATTCGTTAAATTATGAGAAAAATGTCATTAAATTTTGAGAAAAAAGTCGAGATAAAATGATGAGAATAAAGTCATTAAATTATGAGAAAAAAGTCATTAAATTATGAGAACAAATTCGTTAAATTATGAGAAAAATGTCGATAAATTTCGAGAAAAAAGTCGAGATAAAATGTTGAGAATAAAGTCATTAAATTATGAGAAAAAATGTGTTAAATTACGAGAAAAAATTCGTTAAATTACGAGAACGAATTCGTTAAATTATGAGAAAAATGTCGTTAAATTTCGAGAAAAAAGTCGAGATAAAATGTTGAGAATAAGGTCATTAAATTATGAGAAAAAAGTCGTTAAATTATGAGAACAAATTCGTTAAATTATGAGAAAAATGTCGTTAAATTTCGAGAAAAAAGTTGAGATAAAGTCATTAAATTACGAGAAAAAATTCGTTAAATTACGAGAACGAATTCGTTAAATTATGAGAAAAATGTCGTTAAATTTCGAGAAAAAAGTCGAGATAAAATGTTGAGAATAAGGTCATTAAATTATGAGAAAAAAGTCGTTAAATTATGAGAACAAATTCGTTAAATTATGAGAAAAATGTTAAATTTCGAGAAAAAAGTCGAGATAAAATGTTGAGAATAAGGTCATTAAATTATGAGAACAAATTCGTTAAATTACGAGAACGAATTCATTAAATTATGAGAAAAATGTTACAATTCGAGAAAAAAGTTGAGATAAAATGTTGAGAATAAAGTCATTAAATTACGAGAAAAAATTCGTTAAATTACGAGAACAAATTTGTTAAATTATGAGAAAAAATTTGTTAAATTACGTATTTGTTCTCATAATTTAATGACTTTTTTCTGGTAATTTAATGACTTTATTCTCAACATTTTATCACGAGTTTTTTCTCGAAATTTAACGAGTTTTTTCTCGAAATTTAACAACTTTAATCTCGAGATGGTTTTATTTTTTTATTATTGCTTGGCCCTAATCCTCTTTCGTAGAATATATATTAATGTATCATATTAAATTAAATATTTTATTATATTTATAATCTTAAAAAAAGAATAAACGTTTGTGCCAAAGTAATAAGGAATATAATTTTAATTATATATATAATATTATATTCTATACTTTTATGCATCCAAAAAATATCTTCAAAAAGTTGAAGTTTTTAAAAAATTTAAATTATATATTATATTATATACTTTTATGCATCCAGAAGAAATATCTTCAAAAGGTTGAATTTAAAAAAAAAATATATATATATATATATATATTTACGCATCCAGAAGTTTTTAAAATATTATATATTATATTATATTATATTGTGCATCCAGAGAAGTTTTTAAAAATATATTATTATATTATATTATATTATATATTTTGTATACATTCAGAGAAAAAAATTCTTCAAAAGGTTGATTTTTAATATTATATTATATTACATTATATTATATACTTTTATGCATCCAAAGGGGAAAAAACCTCTTTAAAAGGTTAAAGTTATATGTGTATTCTTAAAAAATAAACAAGAAAAACAAACAATAAAGGTTTGTGACGAAGTAATAAGGAATGCAATTTAACATATGAATCCAAAATGAATACAAAGGTTACATTTCTAAGAATTTGTCAAGTTTTAAACTGTGTCTATAGATATTTCTATCCACTATCTTAAATACAGTAAAGTAAAACACTAGTGTACAGTGTTTCTGTAAGTGTGATCTCTGCACTCTACAGCCGAAGCACAACCACGCTTGAGTTTGAAATGATGGAGGCAGACGAGAGATTTGGGTAAGAGAAGGCCAGCGTGAGCGTCCCATCGTGAGAAAGCGCTCAGATCTCTTCACTGAAAGGGGATTATTCCTAAAATCGCCCTGTTTCTTCTGCTGAAACTCAATCCAGCGAATGTGTCGATAACTTCTGTTCAAAGGCAGCGAGATCTCGCTCGAGATTCCTCCCGTTTTAATTCCTCGCTCGTGAGCATCGCGCAGGTTTCCGGAGAAACACGGCAGTTACGGAAATGATCTTAACGCGGCTGATCTCATGTGACGTGCTTTACATGTACTAAAGCTCCTCTTGACGTTCAGACTTCTGCTCTGAAACACACTGAACGAAAGAACAAAGACAGATTTATCTGCTCCTCGAAACTCAAACAACGCCAGCCATTAAAATCCGCAAATCTTCATGATGACCTGGTTTCTATGAGCTTTCAGGATGTTTCCTACGATTTCTGACAAATGAGAGTTTGACAACAACACAGAAACTGTTTAAGAAGCGGAAATACAACATATAATATATAGCAAATTCAAATGTCTTTTCACAGAGACTTGACAGTAGTATGATTTATCTGTTTACATCAGTCCAAATTATATTCAGAGAATCAAAGTGAATGCTGAAAGCCATTTCAAGCTCAGTTGTGAGTGATTCTGTCCAGTTCAGTTCTTCACACGAGTCACATGCAGCTTTACAAACTAGAGATTCACAGCAGCTTTAACTCTGGAGATGTGTTTAACTCTGGCACGGAGTAACTGAGAGTGTAAACGAGCTAATGAACGAGTCTGTAAAGCCGAGAGCTCTCGGTCCATCAATATCTGATCAATCACTTTGATCTCAGGAGTGGTCAGCAGAAAATATGAGCCGTCAGGGGAGAGAGAGAGAGAACATGAGAGATCAGGAGACGCTGGAGGTCTGTTGTCCTGTGCTGAGTGACTGAGACAAATCACATCTATGAACAACAGAACAATACTACTGTATTCAACAAAAGTCAGAGAAGGTTCTTTGACCTTTAGAAAAAGTTGATCTTCAGTCTGAGGAGGTCATGACGACTCAGGTTGTAGTTATTGTTCAAAATCTGTATTTTAAATATTTAATTTTTTTCTGTGTAAAAAGATTATCATGCTGTTAACCACTAAGATTTTTAATGTTTTTAAAAGAAGTTTCGTCTGCTCACCAAGGCTACATTTATTTAATTAAAAATACAGTAAAAAACAGTAATATTGTGAAATATTATTACAATTTAAAATAACTGTGTACTATTTAAATATATTTGACAAAGTAATTTATTCCTGTGATCAAAGCTGAATTTTCAGCATCATTACTCCAGTCTTCAGTGTCACATGATCCTTCAGAAATCATTCTAATATGCTGATTTGCTGCTCAAGAAACATTTAATGTGTACAATATTTTTTTCAGGATTCTTTGATGAATAGAAAGTTCAAAAGAACAGTGTTTATCTGAAATCTAATCTTTTGTAACATTATTAATGTCTTTACTGCAACTTTTGATTGATTTAATGCATCCTTGCTGAATAAAAGTATTCATTTCTTTAATTTCTTTTCAAAAAAATAAAAATAAAAATTCTTACTGACCCCAAACTTTTGAACGGTAGTGTATAATGCTACAGAAGCTTTGTATTTCAGATAAATGCTGTTCTTTTGAACTTTCTATTCATCAAGGAATCCTGAAAAAAAAAAGTACACAACTGTTTTCAACATTGAAAATAATCATAAATGTTTATTGAGCAGCAGATCAGCATATTAGAATGATTTCTGAAGGATCATGTGACACTGAAGACTGGAGTAACGATGCTGAAAATTCAGCTTTGCATCACAGGAATAAATTACTTTGTGAAATATATTTAAATAGTACACAGTAATTTGAAATTGTAATAATATTTCACAATATTACTGTTTTTACTGTATTTTTAATTAAAAAAATGTAGCCTTGGTGAGCAGACGAAACTTCTTTTAAAAACATTAAAAATCTTAGTGGTTCCAAACTTTTGAACTGTACGGTATGTATATATATATATATATATATATATATATATATATATATATATATATATATATATAAAATTCAAATATTTATAATACATTTAGGTAAATAAAATGTATATACATTTATTTATTTTAATATATATTAAATCACATCTAACATAAAAGTTTGTATATATATATATATATATATATATATATATATATATATATATATATATATATATATATATATATATATATATATATATATATGCGATTAATTGCGATTAATTCGATTTGACAGCACTAATATATGTACATACATATACATACATACACAATAGCAGTCAAAAGTTTGGAAACATTACTATTTTTAATGTTTTTGAACGAAGTCTCTTGTGCTCATTAAGGCTGCATTTATTTCATAATAAATACAGAAAAAATAACAATATTGTGAAATATTATTACAATTTAAAATTATGGTTTTCTATGTCAATATACAGTAAAGTGTAATTTATATCCTGTGATCAAAGCTGAATTTTCAGCATCATTACTCCAGTCTTCAGTGTCACATGATCCTTCAGAAATCATTCTAATATGATAATTTGATACTCAGTTATTATCAAAGTTGGAAACAGTTGTGCTGCTTAATATTTTTTAGGAACCGGTGATACTTTTTTCAGGATTCATTGATGAATAAGAGGTTAAAAAGAACAGCATTTATTCAAAATATAAATCTTTTCTAACAATATAAATCTTTACTATCAATTTAACACATTCGTGCTTAAAGGTGCCCTACAATTAAAAATTGAATTTATCTTGGCATAGTTGAATAACAAGAGTTCAGTACATGGAAATGACATACAAGTGAGTCTCAAACACCATTGTTTCCTCCTTCTTATATAAATCTCATTTCTTTAAACGACCTCAGAAGAACAGGCGAATCTCAACATAACACCGACTGTTACGTAACAGTCGGGATCATTAATATGTACGCCCCCAATATTTGCATATGCCAGCTCGTGTTCAAGACATTACACAAGGGCAGCCAGTATTAACGTCTGGATCTGTGCACAGCTGAATCATCAGACTAGGTAAGCAAGCAAGAACAATAGTGAAAAATGGCAGATGGAGCAATAATAACTGACATGATCCATGATATCATGATATTTTTAGTGATATTTGTAAATTGTCTTTCTAAATGTTTCGTTAGCATGTTGCTAATGTACTGTTAAATGTGGTTAAAGTTACCATCGTTTCTTACTGTATTCACGGAGACAAGAGCCGTCGCTATTTTAATTTTTTAAACACTTGCAGTCTGTATAATTCATAAACACAACTTCATTCTTTATAAATCTCTCCAACAGTGTGTAATGTTAGCTTTAGCCACGGAGCACTATCAAACTCATTCAGAATCAAATGTAAACATCCAAATAAACACTATACTCACATAATCCAACGCATGCATGAAGTATGCATGACGAACACTTTGTAAAGATCCATTTTGAGGGTTATATTAGCTGTGTGAACTTTGTTTATGGAGTTTAAGGCAAGTGCGAGCTCCGGGGGCAGAGAGCAAGAGAATTTAAAGGGGACGCAGCCTGAATCTGCGCATATTTAATGATGCCCCAAAATAGGCAGTTAAAAAAATGTATAAAAAAAAAATCTATGGGGTATTTTGAGCTGAAACTTCACAGACACATTCAGGGGACACCTTAGACTTATATTACATCTTGTGAAAACACGTTCTACGGCACCTTTAATTAATTTCTTTCAAAAAAAAAAAAAAAAAAAAAAAAAATAAAATTACTGACCCCAAACTTTTGAAAAGTAGTGTATATTGTTACAAAAGATTTCTATTTTAAAAGAATGCTGATATTTTTTTTTACTTTTTATTCATCAGAGAATCCTGAAAAAGTATCACAGGTTATAAAATAATATTAAGCAGCACAACTGTTTCCAACATTGATAATAAATCATCATATCAGAATGATTTCTGAAGGATCATGTGACACTGAAGGCTGGAGTAATGATACTGAAAATTCAGCTTTGATCACAGGATATAAATTATATTTTAAAGTGTATTAAAATAGAAAACCATAATTTTAAATTGTAATAATATTTTACAATATTTTACAACATTTTTCTGTATTTATTGTGAAATAAATGCAGCCTTAATGAGCATAAGAGACTTCGTTCAAAAACATTAAAATTAGTAATGTTTCCAAACTTTTGACTGGTAGTGTGTGTATATATATATATATATATATATATATATATATATATATATATATATATATAAAAACAAATGTTATGTAATATTAAACATACTATAAATATATATATCATAATTTATCATATATAATATATAACATATATACTATAATATGTACATATTATGTATAATACTGTAAACACATTTATATATATGAAACTTTCTTACTACATTCAATTGAACATTTGATATGTTTAAAAGTAGCTACCTTTCACATTAAGTTAATTAAGATTATATAACAACTCATTTAGGCAGCACATTACATTTGTTGTCTCTGATCTTTTTTTAACTGCACTTGTACAGATTCCCTAAAATATTCACCTCGTCACATGAACAAATATCAGCCTCTGCTATAAATAAGCTCCATGAGTGACGTACAGCAGACTGAAGCTGCTAAACGGAAAAAGCCATCCAGCGCCTCACTTTCCATCTCTCTCGTACTAAAGGTCTTCCAGTGCTGCTAAATGGATTTGCCATTTAAAAAGCAGATAACGTTGCCCTGTTTCAGTCTGGGGGTCAAAGAAGAAACATCATCATCATCCCGGTGAAGAGAAAGAAACCAAGACATTTATATCCGTCTCATTTTTTCTCGTCTAGTCCGTACGTTCACTTCTGGCCGTAATCACGACTGAAAAATGAGCGCCATTTCGCTCTAACGGCATTAGCACGCGCTACACGCAGACATATTTGTACTCATAATAAATTTTTTAGGATCGGGTTTCGTCTTAACGAGGTGAGCACGGGCTGGGGGGGGTTCAGGCTGGACGTTAACCTCGTTTGCGGGAGTTTTGGTGCGGAGGTTAAGGCCCAGACGTATGGGTTTCCTCTTACGGTTCGAGGTCTCCACCATCCTGAGGCCGAGACATCATTACATCATATTAATGGGCTCCAATTGGATTAAAGCCTGCCTCTCATCTGTCAAGGGGCCGCCGCAGGAAAACACCGGGGCGAGGAAAGTCTGAAGAAACCGTCCAAGCAGCTGTGAAGGATTTCAGATGCAGCTAAACTGATTGTTAGTTGAGTCTCGTAACCGATAACAACTGATGCTTAAGAATTTCTAGCAAATTCCATTTTATTTTCCATTCCAATTTTTCTGGATTCAGTTTTTTTTACCATTTTAATTTTTTTAAATTACGTTTCGATGGTTGCATCAAATTTTAGTAATAAAAAAGCATGTCTTATTAGTTGAAATCATGAAACTTAAGAACAATTTATGAAAATTATAAGAAAAAAAAAATAAAAAATTTATGGCCCTATGAAATACATGGTAGTTTTCCCTAAAATCCATTTTATTTTTTTAGCAAATTCCATTTTTTTCCGTTTAAATGTTTCTGGGTTCAGTTTTTTTTTTCCATTTTAATTTTTTAAAATTCCGATTTAATGGTTACAGTAAATTTTAGTAATTTAAAAAGCATGTCTAATTAATTGAAATCATGAAAATTATACAATTAAATAATTTATTAAATAATTTATTTAATAAAAATCTATTTTATCAGTTTAAATTTTTCTGGGTTCAGTTTTTTTTTCGTTTTAATTTTTTAAATTCCATTTTATTTAAATTTTAGTAATTTAAAAAGCATGTCTAATTAATTGAAATCATGAAAAATTCATTAAAAGTTAAAAAAAGTATAAAAATTTAAAATATATTTATAATACATTTAAGTAATATATATATTCGTTATACATACTTTTATGTTAATTTGATTTGACAACACTAATATATTATATAATATATATACTAATATATTATAACACTATATAACATTTTATCTTATAAAATATCATAATAAATTATAATACATTTAAGTAATATATTTTAAAATTATATAAAATTGAGTAATATATTTTAAAATATATTTCTAAAATATTTTTAGGGCCCTATAAAATCCATTTTTATTTTTCCCACATTTTATATTTTCTGGAATCCATTTTAATGGTTAAATTAATATTTTAATAATCAAAAAACATGTCTAATCAATTGAATACAAAAAAAATTATTTAATAATTTATTATTATTATTGTTTACAATAATAAGGCCCTATGATTTTTTTTCTTCTTCCAGATTTTGCATTTATGATTTTAATACAAATTTATTATCAAACATGGTGGTAATCAAACAAAGGCATAAAACGCTAACAATTTAATTAATCTTCTAAAAAGTAATCAAATTAAAATGAACAACTTTTATTTTTTGGCAAATAAAGTGTTGCACAATAGAGGTTTAGTGTTAAAATAAAACATGGCAGAAAAACTGTATGATATTCATTAAAAAATTATTATTATTATTACTTTGGAAAGCACATTCTACTTTACAAAAATAATATTTTTGTAATGTTTAGTTTCAAACTTTTGTAATGAAAAGCTTTGAAGAGATTCCATTTTTAGAACTGGATTCTGTGATTCGGTCCATGTTTTCCACATCACAGAAATCACAGGATCCTGAAAGCTCTAATGTACCAACATTCTCTGAGTGTTACTGCGAGTCTCACTTGGACAGCTGTTTCTCGGCGTCGGCGCAGAGCTCCAGCAGGCCCATGAGAACAGCCGACACGTCCATATATGGCTCCCACACCGTGAACCCTCGGCCAATCAGATCGATCGCTGTGCGGCGGATGGTGCTGTGGGGAGGCAGTTTGGGACTGGGCGGCTGCAGGAGGAGGAACGTCAAGGCTTTACCTGCGAGAGAGACAGAAAGAAGGTTATTAATATCCATATTGACTGGAGCCGTTATCAGGACTGTCTGTAGGCGGCAATATTGATGCTCAGCTAATGTAGCCTCAGTCACAACACACATCAACATGTTCTCACGCGCATACAAGTCTGAGAACACATTTATGTGGGTGTCGAATTTTATATTTAACCCCAGAAATATAGTTTAATGTTTTATGTATGTGTGTGTGTGTGTGTGTGTGTGTATACTGTATATATATATATATATATATATATAGGAGTGTAATGATATCTGGAGTAATGATGCTGAAAATTCAGCTTTGATCACAGGATATAAATTACATTTTACTATATATTCACATAGAAAACAGCTATTTTAAATTGTAATAATATTTCACTATTTTTACTGTATTTTTGATCAAATAAATGCAGCTTTGGTGAACAGAAAGACTCTTTCTAGTGTATATTGTATTGTGTTTGTGTCCATCAGTTGAGCTCTAACGAGGGGTTTGTTCACTCGGTCGCAGGCCTCTATTAGTCAACAACAACCACTGTATCCATGGCAACTGTCAATATGTGTGGGAGGGTGAGGGGGCAGAGGTCACCACATGTGACCTGACACACACACACACACACACACACACACACACACACACACACACACACACACACACTAAAGCGGCGTTCACACTGACAGCTATTAAAGCGCTGGAGCTTGTGTAGTAGATGCTTCTACTCACAGATCATCATGCGTCACTGCTCATTTGCATAAAGTTGAACTATGCAACTCTTTAAAAAAAATAAAAAATAAAAGAGAGAAAGAGCTGTGATTGTGTGTTTTTCATGCAAAAACATTTAAATACATTTATCTTGTGTATATTGCATGCACGAGAGAACACACACTAAATCTGTCGCACATCAGCTGATCTGATCAATGTTTATGTTGTTTGTTATAGATCAACTGCTTAATAATCACAGACACAATTATCTGCCGCGCGCCTGGATTTATCTGCGTCTGCTCTCGGGCCTGTGGCAACGGCAACAGGTCGCTTGGTAATTACCGCGGCAACGGAGAACAATGAGGTGAGGTAATTGATGCAGACAGATTCCAGCCGAAGCTTTCAGCAGATACTAACTTCATCTGTCTGTGTGTGTGTGTGTGTGTGTGTGTTTGTTCAGATGTGTGCTGGAAGCATTTCCAACATCTGATTCACCTTTAAAGAAGTAAAAGATTTGCTTTTATGACGTGAGATTAAAGGTGCAGTAAGCAAATTCTGAGAAATGCGGTTGATATTTCAAATCACCAAAACAAACACGCCCTTACACAAAAGGATCACACCCCATCTTTATAGCTCTGCCTCCAAATTTACGAATACGAACACGCTATGCAAGACAGCCCCCCCCCCCAAGAGTGGACACGCCCCTTACTGCTGATTGGCTACAAGTATGTTTTGGTGCTTGGTCTAATCCACTTTCAACAGCATTTCTCAGATATTGCTTACTGCACCTTTAATGTAAACACAGCGCACTGCGAACACACTTGTCAATCGCTTCAACCTTTTCCAACTTTATAAAAGATAATTTTAGGTTTAAGTGATGTGTGTAAAGGAACTGGAAGCAAGCAGAGTACAGGTGTTTCTAAAGGACATAGTGCCATCTGCTGTTAAAAACTAAACTCAGAATCGATTTGAGAGAGAATCACGATACCTCGGAAAAAATATCAGAATCGCTCCAGATTGTTTGTATCGTGAATTGAGAATTGATGTATTGTCCCAGCCCTAGTATATAGTATATGTTTGAATCGCCAGCTTGCAGTGTGTTTGTGTTGGTCAAACTCTCTCTCACACAACACACACACACACACACACACACACACACACACACACACACACACACACACAGTCTCACAGGAAGCATTGATCTGAACTCCGGGTGTCTCCTCGTGACCGGACTCATCCCGCCTGTCATTTCAGACGTATCAAACCTCCCTGTGCCCTGAACCGCAGCACCTTCTTCCTCCAGCGCTCCGGGGATTCGGCTCTTTGTTCTCCGCTGCAGCGGTGTGTTCCGGAGCGGAGCCTGGAGGTTTAAGAGTAGTGCGGTTTGTAGACTAAGCACACACCGCACACTGACTAATCCAGCCTTTGATTCTGGAACACTGCGGCAACAAATCCATCGGCCGTGGAAGTGGAGAGACGTGTAAGTTTAACCTTAAACACTGCTCTTAAAGTCTCGGAATAAACTCGGATCATTAAATCTCCTGATGAGCAGGATTACTTGATTAGAATGACTGCTGACTATTCAACTGTAATTAAGAAATTTAGTTAAGTTCAGGAAATTGGTCGAGAACATGCCCAGGTTATATTTCACAAAACAAAAACAAAAAAAAATATATATATATACACACACACACACACACACACACACACACACACACACACACACACACACACACACACACACACACACAGGTGCTGGTCATATAATTAGAATATCATCAAAAAGTTGATTTATTTCACTAATTCCATTCAAAAAGTGAAACTTGTATATTATATTCATTCATTACACACAGACTGATATATTTCAAATATTTATTTCTTTTAATTTTGACGATTATAACTGACAACTGAGGAAAATCCCAAATTCAGTATCTCAGAAAATTAGAATATTACTTAAGACCAATACAAAGAAAGGATTTTTAGAAATCTTGGCCAACTGAAAAGTATGAACATGAAAAGTATGAGCATGTACAGCACTCAATACTTAGTTGGGGCTCCTTTTGCCTGAATTACTGCAGCACTGCGGCGTGGCATGGAGTCGATCAGTCTGTGGCACTGCTCAGGTGTTATGAGAGCCCAGGTTGCTCTGATAGTGGCCTTCAGCTCTTCTGCATTGTTGGGTCTGGCATATCGCATCTTCCTCTTCACAATACCCCATAGATTTTCTATGGGGTTACGGTCAGGCGAGTTTGCTGGCCAATTAAGAACAGGGATACCATGGTCCTTAAACCAGGTACTGGTAGCTTTGGCACTGTGTGCAGGTGCCAAGTCCTGTTGGAAAATGAAATCTGCATCTCCATAAAGTTGGTCAGCAGCAGGAAGCATGAAGTGCTCTAAAACTTCCTGGTATACGGCTGCGTTGACCTTGGACCTCAGAAAACACAGTGGACCAACACCAGCAGATGACATGGCACCCCAAACCATCACTGACTGTGGAAACTTTACACTGGACCTCAAGCAACGTGGATTGTGTGCCTCTCCTCTCTTCCTCCAGACTCTGGGACCCTGATTTCCGAAGGAAATGCAAAATTTACTTTCATCAGAGAACATAACTTTGGACCACTCAGCAGCAGTCCAGTCCTTTTTGTCTTTAGACGCTTCTGACGCTGTCTGTTGTGCAAGAGTGGCTTGACACAAGGAATGCGACAGCTGAAACCCATGTCTTGCATATGTCTGTGCGTAGTGGTTCTTGAAGCACTGACTCCAGCTGCAGTCCACTCTTTGTGAATCTCCCCCACATTTTTGAATGGGTTTTGTTTCACAATCCTCTCCAGGGTGTGGTTATCCCTATTCCTTGTACACTTTTTTTTCTACCACATCTTTTCCTTCCCTTCGCCTCTCTATTAATGTGCTTGGACACAGAGCTCTGTGAACAGCCAGCCTCTTTTGCAGTGACCTTTTGTGTCTTGCCCTCCTTGTGCAAGGTGTCAATGGTCGTCTTTTGGACAACTGTCAAGTCAGCAGTCTTCCCCATGATTGTGTAGCCTACAGAACTAGACTGAGAGACCATTTAAAGGCCTTTGCAGGTGTTTTGAGTTAATTAGCTGATTAGAGTGTGGCACCAGGTGTCTTCAATATTGAACCTTTTCACAATATTCTAATTTTCTGAGATACTGAATTTGGGATTTTCCTTAGTTGTCAGTTATAATCATCAAAATTAAAAGAAATAAACATTTGAAATATATCAGTCTGTGTGTAATGGATGAATATAATATACAAGTTTCACTTTTTGAATGGAATTAGTGAAATAAATCAACTTTTTGATGATATTCTAATTATATGACCAGCACCTGTATATATATGTATAGTGAAAAATTATAAAAATATGCAA